>NC_088351.1:22660000-22872500 GCF_036884655.1 Musa acuminata AAA Group | reverse complement strand
CTTTGAGCAAACCTTTAGTGGATGATATGTTTTTGTTGTATAAGTACACTTGGTGTCTGAAATGTTGATGGTAAATTTAAACTTATAAGTTTTGAAAAAGTTTAAAGAACCTATCATATTAGGATTTTGGAGTGTTAAGTTAATTTATGTAATGATATGAATATGTGGTAAATATTGGTTCTTGTGATTGTATAGAATCTCACACTTATGGATTTATGAGATGGTTTTTGTTGAATCTCGAATTTTGGTGATGAAGTCAATTGTAAATTGTTTAATCAAATCTATATGTTGAGAAAAGTATGTAGAATTAACTACGATAGCAGTAAGACATAAAACAAGTGTTGTGCCGGAGTCAAGATTGAGATCTCATTGGGAGTTCGAGAGTTCATCGGAAGTCTGGACGTTCGTCGGAAGTTCTGTCGGAACCAACCGAGAAGTCCAGGAGCTTGCCAAAGAAGCTCATCAGAACTTGCCAATAAGATCATCATAAAATCCAAGAGTTTGTCAGAAGTCCACCAGAATATTGTCAAGAGTTCGTCGGATGTTCGCCGGAAGTACGTCAGAAGCTCGTCATAAGAGCAATTGATGCACCGGAATAAGAAGCGTTGTAATTATGTCTTAATTATCGTAGTTAGAGTGTAAATTAAGTTAGGATTGGGAGGTAATCCCACTAACTTAATTAGGGGCTAACTAGGCCTTTAATAGGGCTGAATTGGGCCATATTGATCAGCCAATTTAGCCCCTGAATTTGACCCTGGCGGTGCCACCGCCGGCCAAGAATTCAGGGGCTGAATTGGCTGATCAATTCGGCCCAATTCAGCCTTGTTAAGGGCACAGTTGGCCCCAAATTAAGTTAGTGAGATTACCATCTAATCCTAACTTAATTTACACTCTAACTATAATAATTAAGACATAATTACAGCACTTCTTGTTCTAGTGCATCAATTGCTCTTCTGGCGAGCTTTTGGCGTACTTTCGACGAACATCTAACGAACTCTCGGTAATGTTCCGGAGGACTCCCGGTGAGCTCCTAGATTTTACGATGATCTTCTTGGCAAGTTCCGATGAGCTTCTTTGGCAAGCTCTTGGACTTCTCGGTTGGTTCCGACAGAACTTCCGACAAACGTCTAGACTTCCGACGAACTCTCAAACTCCCAATGAGATCTCGATCTTGACTCCGGTACAACACCTGCTTTATGTCTTATTGCTATCATACTTAATCTTACACACTTTTCTCAACATATAGATTAGATCAAACAATTTACAATTGACTTCATCATTAAAATTTGAGATTCAACAATCTCCCCCTTTTTTATGATGACAAACAATTGATGACAAAGTTAACCTTAAGTCCCCCTATCTATATGTCATACTTGAGAAAAGTCATTCTTAAATTCAAGAAACAAACTGATAAGATAAGTTCATCAAACTTATCAACATGCACATCATGATTCCCATTATGATCTAACATTCTCAATATACGATGCCAACTATTTCTCAAAATGATGTCAAGGCATGACATCCATTTTCAAGTATGATATTTCAAATATGAAATATGACAAAGATAGCAATTCATCATTCTATGGCAAGATATCAATTGTAAAATAGTAAGTTAAGCTATAGATATCTTAACATAATGAAAGAAATTTATCAAGCAAACATTTCAAGTATATATGATGAAATACATTGCATACATTTGTCATCAATTTACCACATTTTGGTATTATTTCTCCCCCTTTGACATCAACAAAAAGGAGAACAATTCAACAATGCAAGTGTGGTAAAAAAATTAAGCAAGTTTCACACTCAAAAGTTCTCATAATTAAATGTTGTCAACATTAAAGCGATAGATTCCAACAACTTCTCCCCCTTTGTCATCACAATTTTGCATGAAGAGGAAGAAAGAAGGTAAGGAGGAAATCTATTAAGAACTAAATTTGTGAAATGATTTAAATCAAGTAGAAAAATGATAAATATATTTTTATTAAAATATGCTTTCATTTTGACAAAGAGAATGAATTCATGAAAAGGATCGAGATATCCATATGAAATCAAATCCCCACTAAAATTATCACACACGTGCTTTCATTATCACACATGAGAAGGGGTTTGTTAAAATATGCTTTCATTATTACACACGAAAATTCATCTTTCAAGAATTAAGATATCTATTGGAATTTCTTCAATTTTTATGAGAATAATTCATGGGAGAGGAGTATCACATGAAGGAGAAATTCACGAATAAAACTTCATAGTGAGAAGAGCATTACATCAAATCCATTTCTCATTAAAAATTCATAAGAGTGAAATCCGTGAGAGATGCATTTGTCAATTACTTCCATGTATCAAACATCAAGATATGTATAAACACTTCATGCATTTATAAAATATTTCGTCATAGCCTTTCATCACTACTTGCATGAGGTAATATCATTAGTGCTTGTAGCACTCAAAAGTTAATAAGAATATGATATTGGATCATGTATGATTAAAACTTCTCAATATTCAATAGAGATCATAATCATCATAGAAATTTTCAGCATCAAAGTAAACATGATATTGCATCATTATATGATAACATGCTCATCATTTAAAGAGATCACAACATCATAGAAATTTTCAGCATCAAAGCACAGAATTCTAATATCAAAGTAAATAGCATTTTAAGTTTACATTATCAAAGCACAAAATTCCAACATCAAAGTAAACATTTTATTATCGTAAAGTACATAACCTTATTTATATCATCATATAAAATTTGCATCATAAGAGGAGAATATTTAAGTGATTGATCGAAAGAATCAAGAAAGTCCAAAAATGAAATTTAATAAATTCATGCATTCAAACAAATGAACATTTCTAATTCTCGTCTAATAAAATCAAATTAATCTTCACTTAAAGGTTTTATAAAAATATCAGCTAATTGATGTTTCATATCAATAAACTCTAAGATTACATCATGATTATTGACATGATCTCGTATAAAGTGATGCCTAATATAAATATGTTTAGTTCTAGAGTGTTGAATGAGATTTTTTGTTAAACATATTACACTTGTGTTATCACATTTTATGGGAATATTTTTAAGATGAATCTTATAATCCTCTAAAGTGTTTTTCATCCATACAACTTGTGCATAATATGCACTAGCTGCAATGTACTTAGCTTCAATTGTAGATAGTGCAACCGAGTTTTGTTTCTCGAAAGACCAAGAAACAAGTACATATCCTAAAAATTGACATGTTCTGGATGTGCTTTTTCTATCTAATCTACATCCAGCAAAATCCGAATCAGCATAAGTAATTTGTTCAAAGTTCTTGGATTTTGGATACCATAATCCTAGATTTGTGGTTCCTTTAAGATATATGAGTATTCTTTTAACTGCTTTAAGATGAGATATCTTAAGATTAGATTGAAACCTAGCATAAAATTCTACACTAAACATGATATCGGGTCTAGTTGTGGTGAGGTATAGTAAACTTCCTATCATACCCCTATAAGCTTTTTGATCAAAGCTTTCTCCACTTTCATCAATGTCTAACTTAGTGGAGGGACTCATGGGAGTATTGATGGCCTTTGAGCTATCCATATTAAACCTTTTTAGTAAATCTAAAGCATATTTTGTTTGACTAAGAAATATACCATTACTTAGTTGTTTGATTTATAAGCCAAAAAAGAAAGTTAATTCCCCCATCAAACTTATTTCAAATTCAAGACTCATACTTTTAGTAAATGACTCACATAGAGATTCATTCGTAGAACCGAAAATAATATCATCAATATAAATTTGAACAATAAGAAAATTATTTTTAAAATTTTTGATAAACAATGTAATATTGACCTTGCCTTTAGAAAAATTATTTTTGATAAGAAATGAGCTAAGTCTCTCATACCAAGCCCTTGGGGCTTGTTTTAAATTATAGAGAGCTTTAGTCAATTTAAATACATGATTAGGGAGATTATCATTCTCAAATCTGGGAGGTTGTTTAATATAAACTTCTTCGGAAATAAAGTCATTAAGAAAAGCACTTTTAACATTTATTTGAAACAACTTAAAATTATTACTACTAGCATAAGCAAGGAGCATCCTTTTGGCTTCGAATCATGCCACAAGAACGAATTCCTCTTCATAATTGACTCTTTCTTCTTGGTTGAAACATTTGGCCACTAATCTAGTTTTGTTTCTAACCACGATACTAAATTTCTCTTGCTTGTTTTTAAAGACCCTTTTAGTACCAATAACTAAATGGTTATTTGGCCTAAGAATAAGCTTCTACACCTCATTTATCTCAAATTGATTCAACTCTTCTTGCATTACGATAACCCATGAATCATCTTTCAAGGCCTCATCAATGCATTTTGGTTCAATTTAGGAGAGAAAAGCGACGTTGGCATAAAAATTCTTAAGAGAAGAACGAGTTTGAACCCCTTTTGATGTGTCTCAAATGATTAGCTCCTTAGGATGAGCATCTACATACTTCCATTCCTTGGGTAAGGATGTTTTGGAAGAAGATGCATCCAAGTTGTTAGATAGAGAAAGGGTTTCATTTAAATTCACGGAATCAAAATTAAGATCATTATCAAACTCATTTTTCTTAACTTCAGAAACTTCATTGAAAACAACATGAATAGACTCTTCTATAATTAAGGTTCTTTTATTAAAGATATGAAATGCTTTAGAAATAAAAGAATAGCTAAGAAAAATTCCTTTATTGGATTTAGCATCAAATTTTCTTAAGGCATCTTTTTCATTTAAGATAAAACACTTACACCCAAAAACTTTAAAACATGAACCATTGGGTTTTTTATTGTTCTACAACTTATAAGGAGTTTTGGTGAGTAAGAGTCTTACTATAACTCTATTCATAATATAGCATGTCGTGTTTACAGCTTCGGCCCAAAAATATTTGGGTATGCTATGTTCATTCAACATGGTTCTTGCCATTTCTTGTAAGTTTTTATTCTTTCTTTCTACTACTACATTTTGTTGAGGATTTCTTAGAGTAGAGAAGTTGTGGTTATATCCATTAGATTCATAAAATTCTTGAAAATCATGATTTTTAAATTCACCATCGTGATCACTTCGAATTGATGAAATCATAAATTTCTTTTTATTTTGAACAAGTTTACAAAACTTAGAGAAACACCTAAAGCAATCACTTTTGGGTGCCAAAAAGTAAGTCCATGTGTATCCAGTAAAATCATCCACGATGACAAATACGTATTTGCTTCCTCCAAGGCTTGATGTAGCAATTGGTCCAAATAAGTCCATATGGATTAATTGCAATGGCCTAGAGGTTCTTATTTGGTTCTTTGGTTTGAAACTACTTTTTATTTGCTTTCCTAGTTAGCATACATCACATACATTGTCTTTGACGAACTTAATGTGAGGAATTCCTCTCACAAGTTCTTTAGATGAAATTTGAGAGATTAGTTTCATACTTATATGACCTAAGCTTCTATGCCAAAGGCAAGCATCATTATTCAAAAGCGAAAAATATATTTCATTACAAAGATCATTAATATCGATAGTGTATACATTATTTTGTTTTAGAGCAATCATATATATGTTTTTGAATGATTTTTCAATAATGCAAGCATTAAATTTAAATCTAATGATGTATCCTTTATCACACAATTGACTAATGCTCAAAAGGTTATGCTTTAAGCCATCAACTAACAACACATCTTCAATAGAAAATGTGGATTTATTACCTATGGTTCCTTTGCCAATGATTTTACCTTTGTTGTTGTCTTCGAAAGTGACATATCCTTCGTCTATGCTAGTGAGCTTAGAGAATTGAGATGGATCTCCGGTCATATGCCTTGAGCATCCACTATCAAGGTGCCATCTCTTGCTCCTAGCTTGTGATGGTAAACGTTTCTACAAAAAAGAATGATTTTTAGGTACCCAATTGACCTTGGGTGCATAAAAAATCGATCTATATATCTTATTATATTATATTGAGTCATTTGAGGTTCTTTTAGGAATCCAAATCAATTTGTGTGGACTACATTTCTTAAATGGACAATGAAAAGCTACATGCCCAAATTTATAACAAAAGTTGTATTTCTTTCGGGGTGAAACATGCAAAGTATGGCCTTTACCAAAGATGGTTGGATTTTGGTGAGAGCTACTCACAAATCTGATTCCGTATTTTCTATGAATGTAACCCTTGTTGGCAAGGATCATGTTCAAGGATTTGCTACCAACCTCAAACTTTTCTAAGGTTTTCTTAAGTAGCAAGTTTTGCTTTTGAAGTAATTCTAGTTCATCACATTTCGTACATGAAGTTAAGCTATCATTGTGCTCAACTTTTAATCTATCATAATCACTAACAAGAGAATCATGCTCTCTTTTTAACAATTTATATTTTTTACTAATTGATTTACATTCATCAAATAAATCATGAAAAATATTTAAAAGTTCATTAAATGATAAATTTGCATCAAATGAACTTGTTACCTCATTTCCAATGGCCATTAGTACATAGTGAGTAACTTGCTCGGTGTTGGTTGACTCATCTTCTTCGGATGAACTTGAGTCGTCCTATGTTGCTTTAAGAGCCTTCTTCTTCTTTGGTTGTTTCTTCTTTGATTAGGGACATTCACTCTTGTAATATCTTGGCTTCTTACATTCATAACATATCACTTATTTTTTTTAGGTTCAATTTTATTTTTAGTATCATTTTTGAATTTATTTCTTTTTATAAAATTTTTGAACCTTTTTGTTAATAGTGCCAAGTCTTCATCAAAGTCCTCATCACTTGAATTTTCTTTCAAGTAGTCTTCTTGAGTTCTTAGAGCCATATCCTTCCTGTTCTTTGGAAGGTTGTTCTCTAGCTCTTCATGATCATTACAAGTCATCTCATAGGTCCTTAGTGACCCGATTAGTTCTTTATGAGGAAAGTTATTTAAATCTTTAGCCTTTTGAATGGTCGTGACTTTAGGGTCCCAATACTTTGGAAGGGATCTTAAAATTTTATTAACAAGCTCAAAATCTGATAAACAACTCATGTCTCCAATGGCCTCACTCGGTTTCATTCGAAACAACTCATAAGTATGCACTAACATATTGATTTTTGACTCCTTCACTCTACTAGTGCCTTCATGAGTCACTTTGAGTGTGTGTCAAATATCAAATGTCATTTCACAAATGGACACATGATTAAACTCGTTTTTATCTAAGGCACAAAACAAGGCATTCATAGCCTTTGTATTTAAAGCGAAAATCTTCTTCTCCAATTCATTTCAATCGTTTATTGGAAGAGAAGACTTTTGAAATCTATTTTCTATAATATTCCATAATTCGAAATCCATTGAAATTAGGAAGATCCTCATTCTAGTCTTACAATATGTGTAATCTATCCCAATCCATCCCATTGAACATTAGTGGACGTGTAATTGAATGACCTTCTAGGTTGCCGGCAAATGCCATCTCTCTTGGGTTTAAAACCAAATAAGAGTGAACCTTGCTTTGATACCAACTATTAGGATCAAGAGTGGCACTAAGAGGGGGGGGGGGGGTGAATTAGTGCAACAGAAAACTTTCACGATTTCAGAAAAATGTTTGTTTCAACTAAAACTGATTCCGACGAAAATAGTTTCGATTCAATCTGTTTCAGAGAGAAGTTGAACTTGAAAGCTTTTGTAAAAGTGCAAGCGATGATTAAGGAGGTTTGCAGTAATGTAAATTGCATAAATGAAAAGCAAACTAGAATTTTGAGTGGTTCGGTCAATGTGACCTACATCCACTTTCGGATTCCTCCTCCGATGAGGTCACCAGCATCCACTAAAGGCCTTCCTTCAATAGGTGAAGACCAAACACCTATTTACAATGCTTTCTCCTTTTCCCAGGTTTAGGAGATAACCCTTACAAGTCTCACTCCTCTTTCTTGCATGGTTACAAGACTAAGAGATGAAGGAGGAGAACTCTAACTTTTACAACATTTTTATGACTCAAGAATTCAAGATTAAGCCAATGCTTTCATGCCCTTTCAAACAGAAAAGGGTGAGGTATTTATAGACCCCAATGACTTCAAAATTGAAGCCAAAAAATATCACATCCCCAGAATTCGGGGTACTAGTAGTACCACCGCTGTTACAAGGTGGTACTACTGTTGCTGATCTGATACTGGGTGGTACCACCGCCTGACAGGGGCGGTACCACTGTTGGCAGCATTCACTATGGGCGGTACCGTCGCCCAGATATCCTGGGGGGCATCGCTTTCCAGGATTTGATTTCATATGGATAATTCGATCCTTTTTATGATTCCCTTCTCTTTGTGAAAATGAAAACATGTTTTAATGAAAACTTATTTATCGTTTTTCAACTTGATTCAAAATATTTCATAAATTTAGTTTTTAATGGATTCCCTCCTTACCTTCTTTCCTCCTCTTCATGCAAAATTGTGATGATAAAGGTGCAGAAGTTGTTGGAATCTATTGCTTTAATGTTGATAACATTTAATGATAAGAACTTTTGAGTATGAAACTTGCTTGATTTTTTTACCACACTTGCATTGTTGAATTAATCTCCTTTTTGTTGATGACAAAGGGGGAGAAATAATACCAAAATGTGGTAAATTGATGACAAATGTATGCAATGTATTTCATCATATATACTTGAAATGTTTGCTTGATAAATTTCTTTCATTATGATAAGATATCTAAAGCTTAACCTGCTATTTTACAATTGATATCTTATCATAGAATGATGAATTGCTATCTTTGTCATCTTTCATATTTGAAATATCATACTTGAAAATGGATGTTATGCCTTAACATCATTTTGAGAAATACTTGGCATCGTATTTTGAGAATGTTAGATCATGATAGGAATCATGATGTGAATGTTGATAAATTTAATGAACTTATCTTATCAATTTGTTTCTTGAATTCAAAGGCCTTGAATTCAAGAATATCTTTTCTCGAGTATGGCATATAGATAGGGGGAGTTAAGGTTAACTCCGTCATCAATTGATTGTCATCATAAAAAAGGGGAAGATTATTGAATCTCGGATTTTGATGATGAAGTCAATTGTAAATTGTTTGATCTAATCTATATATTGAGAAAAGTGTATAGGATTAACTACGATAGTAGTAAGACAAAAAGCAGGTGTTGTGCTGGAGTTAAGATCAAGATTTCATTGGGAGTTCGAGAGTTCATCAAAAGTCCGGACGTTCATCGGAAGTTCTGCCGGAACCAACCGAGAAGTCAAAGAGCTTGCCAAAGAAGCTCATCGAAACTTGCTAAGAAGATCGTCGTAAAGTCCAGGAGCTTGGCAGGAGTCCGTTGGAACATTACCGAGAGTTCGTCAGATGTTCGCCGGAAGTACGTTGAAAGCTCACCGAAAGAGCAATTGATGCATCGGAATAAGAAGTGTAGTAATTATATCTTAATTATCGTAGTTAGAGCATAAATTAAGTTAGAATTTGGAGATAATCCCAATAACTTAACTAGGGGCCAATTGGGCCCTTAACTGGGCTGAATTGATAAGCCAATTCAACCCGGTTAATGAACTTATTGTAAGTAAATTGCTCTAAAGTAATGAGAAAGTAAAGTAACTGTAAAGTAAGTAAATGACAGCAAAGAAAGAAAAGCACACCAATTTATAGTAGTTCGGTCATCGTGACTTACATCTACTACCGATTCCTCTTTCGTCGAGGCCTTCGACATCCACTAACGATCTTCCTTCAATGAGCGAGGACCAACTACCCTTACAACTCTATTCTCCTTTTGAAAGCCTTTGGAGAGAACCTTTACACCCCCACTCACTACTCTCTTAAATAGAAATCAACACTTAGACTAGAGGAGGAGAATTCTCACAAGATTACAAGAAAGTTTTCCCTTGTTTTTGTTCTCGATTCTTGTACATGCTAAGCAGGAATGAGAGGGGTAGCTATGGGCCCAAAATAGATTCAAACTTGGAGCTAAAACTAATCTCATCTCGAGTCTTCGTGGTACTAACGGTACCACCGTCAATATTGGGTAGTACTATAGTTTGACACTCTAACACTAGGTGGTACCATCGCTTAGTCTGGTGGTACTACCACTTGATAGAGCCTCGAAAACTAGGCTCTAGCAATATCATCGCTTGATAGGGTGATACCACTGCTTGGCAATATTAAATGCCGACGGTACCACCACTCAGACCTCCTAGGAGGCTGAGCCTTAGGTGGTTCCATTGCCCACCCTTGACAGTGCCACCGCCTAACATGGATCCAAGTGATTGAGTGGGCCAACCATATGGCCCAAATTAACCCTAACTTAGGCCCAATGGGCCCCTAATTGTGTTGGCCTAATTCCAACCCAATTACAACTTAAAACTACTTTGATCTAGACAATTATTACAAAGCATTAATTACATGTTGTCTGACATGTCATTAGTTTATCAGCGCTTCGTCCAATTCTTCAACGCATCATCCTGTTTTGCGGCCTTTTGTCCAATCGGTATGTTGACCTCCAATTGATAACAAAGTTTAAACCATCTACCCCTCTTTGATGATGACCGCCAATTGATAACGGAGTTTGAACCAAACTCCCCCTATCAATATATCATATTGATAGAAATGTAAATTCAGAAATAAATTATGAATCCAAGCAATATGTCATCATAAAATTATGCATAATCAATATTTCAATATATCATTCCATGCATGATCATTATCATAATCTTTCCCCCTTTGTCATCAACAAAAAAGAAAAGTGTAACTTTCAAGAATTAGAGACACACAAGCTTTCATCACTTTAGAGCATGCAAGCTAGTGAGTTCTTTCTTCTCTTTTGAGAAGTGTAAGTTAGTAATTTTTGCATCTTTTGCAATGTTCAAACTAGTAAATTTTTTAGAATGTGAAGTTTAGCAAAGTTTTTGCTTCTCTTGTGATAGCAACTTTTTGCTTCTCCTTACATTATGCAAGCTAGCACCTTTTTTGCTAATTTTTGTGATGCACAAGCTAGCAAGATCTTTTCCTTTCACATGCGCAAGCTTGCAAGTTTTATCTTTCTTTGTAAGCTAAAAATTTGCTTTCCTTGAGATGTGCAAGATAGCAATTTTCTCTCCCCCTTAGTTATTGTCAAAAGGAAGGGAAGAATACAATAGTGCAAAATATTTCAATCATTACATGAGGCATACAAGTCATAAATACAATATGTCATGAAAGATATAATATCAAAGATCAATAAGGATCAAGTCATGAATAACAAAAGATATGATTTATTTTGATAAATCTCCCTTTTAGTAAATAGCAAAAAAATCCTTAGGAGATCAAAGATCTTGTTTAAATAAAATCTCAAGTATTAAATATTGAGAATTCAAGATCATAATATAGATAAAGACTTTCCTATAACAAAAAGAGTCATGGGAGAACACATAAAGGGTTTCGATTCATGTATAATATATCTCAATTCATTATGAATCATAAAAGATTTAAGTTATAATTCTGAGAAATCAGAAGAGAAATCATGATTCATTTGGATAATTCTCTTTAATAAAATGACAAAATTAAGTGAATAATATTGATTTATATAAAAATCTCAAGTTATAATTATCAAGATATCAAGATAATGATTTGGATAATAACTCATTCAAATTCATATCATCAAAATCACTTTAATAGTTCAAGAGATTCAAAATTAATAATAATATACATGGATTGAAAAACTTGATAAGCTTTAGAAATAAAGATATTTTCAAAAGAGATGCATTCCCTTTTTATGTGTTTCAATTTATGTGATTTATTTCATACATGCCTTTGTCTTTTATGCCAAATAAAAACATGCATCAATGTTTAAAACTAAAAGAGCAAATTTTATCATAAAAATCATCAAGATCAATAATCCATAAATCATAAAAATCATAAATACTTTAAATCATCATTTATAATTAAATCATTAAATCATTAAGTCATGGAGCATGATTTCATTAAACATAAAGCATTTTCAAAATCATTTTATTTCGGCTAGTGAACTTTGTGAAGTGTGTTGAATCTCCGGCCATAAGCCTTGAGCATCTACTATTAAAATTTTATTTTTGCTCATAGCTTTCGATTGTAGATATTTCTACAAGAAAGGCGGATTTCCTTTAGGTACCCATTTGACTTTAGGTCTCTTATGGCTAGATCTATCTATCTTAATTTTTGGTATAGGGTCATTTATGGTTCCTTTAAGAACCCAAACTAATTTATGCAAGCCATACTTCTTGAATGGACATTTATATGCAAAGTGTCCAAACCTACCACACAAATTACATTTGTTTTCAAGGGAAATATGTAATGTGAATCATTTGCTTCTTGAATGGAAATTACTTTTGGATCCTAGTTTTGAGGAAGAGAACGTAAAATTTTATTAACAAGTTCAAGATTCAAAAAACTTTTACTAAGTGCTTTTAAACCATTGACGACATCCGTAAAATGGGTGTACATGTCTCTAATGGTAAATTATTCAAAATCATGCACCGAAAGATTAACTTTAAAATATTTAACCCTACTTGTGCCTTCGTGGGTGACTTTAAGAGTGTGCCAAATGTCATGTGTAATTTCATAAGTCGAAATATGATTAAACTCGTTTATATCCAAAAAGCAAAATATGGTATCCTAAATCTAAGAATTTTGAATTGCTTGGTTATGCTGATGAGGATTTTGCTAGATATAGTTTAGATAGAAAAAGCACATATGGAACGTGTCAATTTTTAGGACATGCACTCTTTTCTTGGTCTTGCAAGAAACAAAACTTGGTTGCATTATCTACAACCGAAGCTGAGTACATAGCTACAGGTGCATACTATGCTCAAGTTATATGAATGAAAAACACTTTAAATGATTATGAAATTGACCTAAAAAATATACCTATAAAGTGTGATAACACTAGTGCAATATGCTTAGCAAAAAATCCTATTCAACACTCTAGAACTAAACACATTGACATTAGGCATCACTTCATACGAGATCTGGTTAATAATCATGACGTAATATTAGAGTTTATTGATATGAAACATCAATTAGCCGATATTTTTATAAAACCATTAAATGAAGAACAATTTGATTTTATTAGAAGGAAATTAGGGATGTTAAATTGTCCAAATGAATGAATATTATTGAATTTCATTTTTGGACTTTCTCGATTTTTATCTTACAAAGTTCGCTCACTTGATTTATGAACTTATAGTATACATTTTACGGGTTTTGTATGATGAATCATGAACTTGTGGTAAACATTTTACGAGTTTTACATGATGTTTTGATATGGATCTTCTCCTCTCATGATGCAAATTTTACATGATGTGTGTGAGTGTGTGTGCGCTTTATGAGCATTGCTCACTGCTTATAGGCAGTGGCATCGCCCAGCTGGCAGTAACACCACCAATTGTCATATATTGTAGGCGGTAGAATTGCCCAGTTGGTGGTAGCACCGCTAGTTGTCATGGGTGGCAAGCGATAACACCGCCCAACTAGCGGTGCCACCGACTGCAACCTACCCCAGTATAAACTCAAGTTAGGGCCGGCAGTAGAACCTGTTGAATCTCGTATTTTGATGATGAAACTACTTGATATATGTTTATGATTTAATTTACGTTTTGAGTGACGCAGGATGCTTCGATCAGGATGAGACAATTAAAGCAGGAAAATCATGTTGTGCCGGAGGAACATGTTAGAAGATTGGACGTCGGGCCGGTGGATCGGTCGACGTATCGACAGAAGGCTTCAGGCCGTGGACTCGGGCATTGGGCCAAGAAGAGCGGGTATTGTGCCAAGGATATCGGAGTTGCGGAGTCAACTGGCCGATTGGGCAATAGGCTGCAGGAAAGGACGATGCGCCGAAGAATCGGACGAAGTGTCGAGGGACCAATGACATGCCGGGCAACTTGGTTAATTGCTTACGATTAATTGTCTCGATCAAAGTTTTTGTTTTGAGTGTGCAAGATTAACTACGATGGAAGAAAGACATGAAGCAGGAGTTGCGCCGGAGTCAAGACAATGATCACGTTGGGAGTTCGAGAGTTCTACGGAAGTTCGGACGGTCGTCGGAGGTTCTGCGGGAACAAATCCGAGAAGTCCATAAGCTTGCCAAAGAAGCTCGTCAGAACTCACCAAGTGTATCGTCGCAAGTCCAGGAGTTTGCTGGAAGTCCGCAGGAGAATCACCGAGGGTTCATCGGATGATCGACGGAAGTTCGTCGGAAACTCGCCGGAAGATGCGATTGACGCACCGGAGCAAGCTGCAGAAATTGTCTTAGGATTTATCATAGTTAGCACAATGATTAAGTTGGTAATGGGAGGTGATCCCATTGGCTTAATCTTGGGGCACTTGGGCCCCTGAAAGACCCAATTTGGGCCGAATGGATCTACCCATTCGGACCCTGATTATTGTAGGAGGTGCAACCGCCCAAGCTAGGAGGTGCAACCGCCTGGGCTAAGTCTCCCAGGGAGACTGGGCGGTGCAACCGCCCCAGCCAGGAGGTGCAACTGCCTGGGCTCAGTCTCCAAGCGAGATTGGGCGGTGCAACCTCCCTTGACAGGAGGTAGCACCGCTTGAGCTCGGTCTTCGAGCTCTGGCAAGCGGTGCAACCGCCTTAGTAAGGAGGTGCAACCGCCCGAGCTCAGTCTTCGAGCTCTGGCAGAGAGGTGCAACCACCCCTGACAGAGGTGGCACCACCCAAAGGCTCAGTCTTTGAGCTCTGCCAGGTGGTGCAACCGCTCCAGTCAGGAGGTGCAACCGCCTGATCCCGGAATTCCGGGAATTGACAGTTTTGAGCTCCAAATTTGAACTGGGTTGTGGCCTATAAATACCCCACCCATTCAGCACAGAAAGCACACAGACAAACACTCGAAATCTTGACATCTTTATGTGATTCTTAGAGCTCAAAATTGTTGTAAAGGCCAAAAGTTCTCCTCCCTCTGTTCTTCAAGTTTTGAGTTGTAAAGAGAGGAGAGAAAATTTCTGTAAGGGTTGTCTCCTAAGCCCGTCAAAAGGAGTGAAACCGTAAAAGGGTGGTTGGCCTTCGCCTATTGAAGGAAGGCCTCTAGTTGACGTCGGTGACCTCGTCGGTGGAGGAAGCCAAAAGTGGAGAAGGTCAAGATTGATCGAACTTTTCTAAATCTCGGTTTGCATTTATTTTGAGCATATTATCTTTACTGCAAACCTCCTCTGAAGCCTACTGCCTTCTGTGCTTTTACGATCGGGTTTCAAGCCTTTTACTTTCCGAATCAGCGTTTAGACGTAAATCTACTTTTTCGTACGATCATCATATTGCAGATTGCGTTTACGTTTTGAGCTTTACCATAACTGCAAACTGCCTTCATACTCTTGCTTAAATTGCATCTTGCCTAATCAAGCGATTTACAAATCAGCAATTAGACGTAAATCAGTTTGTTCGTACGTACGTCGGATTTTAGCTTGCGCCTATATTCTGGTTTTCATCATAGCTGCAAACTCCCTGCATAGATTAACTTTAATATCATCTTGCTTAGAATCAGATTTTACATAGAAATCGTTTTTATCGTTCGAACGCAGCTTTCGATTTTAATCGCAGAAAGTTTTCCGCTGCACTAATTCACCCCCCCCTCTTAGTGCTCTCGATCCTAACAATTGGTATCAGAGCCCGGTATTTCTCATTTCGGACTTACACCTGAGAGAAATGGCTCTTCATGGCTTTCAAGAGGGCTTTTCGGTTTTTCGTCCACCGTTGTTTAACGGATTGGACTACACCTATTGGAAGACCCAAATGTGGATCTTTCTTATTTCTATGGATGTTGAACTTTGGAATCTTATCGAAAATGGTTTTTCGAAGTCTTCTCTTCCAATGATCGAATGGTTGGATTTAGAGAAGAAGCATTTTTCTTTAAACGCAAAGGCTATGAATGCCTTATTTTGCTCTTTGGACAAAAATGAGTTCAATCGGGTTTCTTTGTGCGAAACGACTTTCGATATTTGGCGCACTCTTGAAATAACGCACGAGGGAACTAGTAGAGTCAAAGACTCGAAAGTTAATACTTTACTGCATGATTTCGAGCTTTTTCAAATGAAGCCAAGCGAAACCATTAGTGACATGTACACCCGTTTTATGGATGTCGTCAATGGTTTAAGAGCTCTTGGCAAATGTTTTTTGAATTCTGAACTTGTGAACAAGATTTTGCGTTCTCTTTCTAAGAAGTGGGATTCAAAAGTAACGGCTTTACAAGAAACAAAAGATTTAAATATTTTTCCACTTGAAGAACTAATTGGTTCATTGATCACATATGAAATGACGTGCAATGCACGTGAAGAACTTGAGAACCACCTTCCAAAGAACAGAAAGGATTTGGGACATAGAACATTTGAAGACCACTCGAGCATAAGCTCAAGTGATGGTGAACTTAAACTACAAATGAAACAAAAAATAAAAAGTAAAGAGAACGGAACTACTTGCTTTGAACGCAAGAAGAAGAACAAAAATTGGGATGAATCGAGCTCCTCCGAAGATGAGGAGAAAATCAACAAAGGCGAGGTGGCAAACTACGCCTTTATGCCTTTCGACGCTGAGGTAATCAAAATGCCTTTAATTTACTTTGAAATTACATGATGCTTTTCATAAAGCATTTTTCTTTTTATTTAATTTTCTTGAAAATTACATGTTTAATAATTTTATAATGAAAATACAAACAATTAGGAATCATGCTTATCTTTCTAGTAATTTTGAAAATAATCATGAAAATTGCATGTTTATGATAAACAAAATGATTTTGATTAAAAATACCTTATGAAATCATGCTATATGTGGTTGAGAAGTAATAATGTGTATCATGTTGATTTCCATTGTTATTTCTCGATTTTGAGTATATGAAATCATGTTTAATTTGAAGTTATGATTAATGAGTATATATTTTTGAAATTATGCATGATGATTCTTGATATTTATAGATTATCGATTTTCATGATAATAACAGTGGCTTTAAAAAAATTGATGCATGTTTTCATAAATGAAAAGGCATGCTAACATGAAATCGACCACTTAAAATGAAACACTTAAAAAGGGGGAAAATATATTATCAATGAAATCATGAATCTATTTATGTTATAAATTTTGTGAGCCATAAAAATGATTTTGATGATTTAAATTTGAAATGAGTTTTATCAAAATCATGATCTTGATTTATCAAATTGAATGAATTGAAAATGAATGATGATTTTTCTTTTGAATGATTGTGACTTGTATTCCTTGTATTCATGATATGATTTTTATGCAATTCTTTGTATTCATGAAATATTTATCTCATCACCCAATTATTTCTTTTCAATATTCCTCAAGTGATGATATAAATGCATGAGATATTCATGAATTTATTTTGATGTATGCAAATGAGAAGTTTCGATCATGCATGGTAGGATGCAATGTGACAAATTAATACCATGATGATTTGAAATATTTATGATTTGGAATGATGCATATGCTTTTTATTATGATAATGTATGATGTGTATCATGAATGCTTAAAAAAAATAAAATAAATAAATGTTTATATCATGTTAGATGGTTTTACATATTATGCATGATAAGCTATAGTGATGAGTGAAACAATGATTGAAATAATATGAATAATGATTTGGAATCATGCATATAATAATGAGTTTATATGTTTTGAAAATGTGCATGCTTTAATTTGAAAATATAATGATGCATAAATGAGATTGATACTAACTTTTGTCATGATTTAAAAATTGATGTAAAGGCTTTTTCCCTTCTTTTTGACAATGACAAAAGGGGAGATAGCTAGCTTGCACAATTCAAGAAGAAAGCAAAAATTGCACTTCTCAAAAGGGAAGAAATTGCTATCTTGAACATCACCAAGAAGTGCTATCTTGCAAATCTCAAGACACACAAATGCAATCATGCAAAATTTGTAATTTTGCACATCATTAAAATTTATGATGCTTTGGTGATTATGCATGTTCTAAAATGTTATAAAATTCACTAGCTTGCATGATGTAGAACTTAGCTATATTGAACATCACCAAGGAATGCTATCTTGCCTATCTCTAGAAGCAAAAAGTTAACTTGCACATCTAGCAAAACTTATATTTCAAGAAGCAAGAGTTGCTTTCTTGAACATCTCAAAATTGCTAGCTTGCGGGCCTTAAAATGTAGAAATTTTTTGCTAGCTTGTATATGGTAAACTTGCTATCATACTACCATGATGATGAGCATGCCTTATCTTCATGATTATATTTGAAAAACTATGGCAAAAATATGTCCGAATGATTAAACGTGTTAAAATTATTTTTCGGACTTTTTTGATTGAATGATCAAATCACTTGATTGCCATAATGATTTTACACAATTACTTGCCATGATTACATGTTGGAAATTATGTGCTTGAATACAAAAATTTCCATGATAATAAGCATGTTTTACCTTCATGATTGTAATTGAATATCTCTAGTAAAACCCTGTCCGAATGTATGAAAGTGTCAAATTTCATTTTCGGATTTTCTTGATCCTAACAATTGGATTTTCTTGATACATTATCCTCTTCCGAACTTAACAAGCATATGTCATATCAAGTTTAATTCACATCATTGATTTTTGACATATGGAATCATCTAGAAAATGCACTTATCATGTGAAAAATATTTTTCGAGAAACATATTTGATGATTCCCTCTTATAAAAGGAAGATATTTTTACATACAAGGATTTGACTCACTTACATATCTTAATCCTTGCAAAAATGAAGTGTGCTTTAATATCTTATCGATTTGAACTTCACATATGGCTTTCCTCTTTCATGTAAAAAGATAACAAATAAAAAGGAAGAAGCAATAAAAGCTATCTCCATGTCATGTTTTCCTCGAGATATTTGCATAATTGGTATCCTATCATTCACTATTGGAAAATGACATGAACCAACTTATGGCATCGCACTTATATTTATAATTTGCTTATATCGTTCTCCTTGTTGTTGATGACAAAGGGGGAGAAATATATAAATTGATACTATGAGTGCCATATTTGAAGAATATGAACAGATGTTATGAATGTCATATTATGATGAGATATCAAAAGCAGCATTCATATGAATAGGTGCTATGAATGTCATATCATGTTAAGATATCAAGAACTTGAATCGCAATTTTACATGTTGATATCTTACCATTTGATGATAGCAAACTTGCATGATGATAACAATATATATTATGTTTTTCATGCAATGAGTTAAACTTGATTGTGGTACTTCTCCTTTTTGTTTGTGGTACTTCTCCTTTTTGTTGATGACAAAAGGGGAGAAGTATATTGATTGCTAGTCATAGGTGCCCAGCAAGCCAATCACGTGAGTGATGGCACGTGTGACTTGATACAGAATCTTTTTGCTTATTATATTTTGGCGTATATCACTTTATAACTATTGCATAAATGCATATATATTGTGATGTCCTTGGATTTGTGCAATGGGAATCGGATCGTGATGAGATCACGATAATGAGATCGATTCACCTTTAAACACATATCCTAAATAATCCCGGTCATAGGTTACTCGAGAGGGACATCGTGATAACCGGATAGACTGGTGTGCTGTATACCCGTCCATATGATGGATGCAGCTGGTCTCATAGCTGCTCGTGTAGGGACACTAGGGATACAGTACAGGTGCTCATTGGAGAATGAGTTCACTGATTGATCCGCTTACGGAATGCTGGATGATTGATGATGCCTTATTGTCAGACAACGATTCCGTAGTCCTAGTGGTGTATCTGGTTCTTAGACTTGAGACACCAAGGATGTCCTGTATGAGTGCTCCACTCTTTGATACCAGACTTATAGGTTTGGCTGTTCCCAGATCTAGTACAGCTGGTCATTGGGAGTGGTAGTCGACCTTACGAGGGCTATTGAGTGTCGATAGAGGATCATCCACTCTCGGTATCATGAGAGGAATATCCCATGTGTTCTTGCTCAGACAAATCCCTGGCCAGGGTCATTCGGGTTGAGAGAGAAAGAGTTCTCCGGGAGAATCCGATTAGAGCGAGACTCGAGTAGAAACCGTATGGGTCTAACAGCACCATGCTCGATATACGGTCTCTGGGATATTAGATGGATGAGGGACTATAGGTACATGGTAACTGAGGACAGACAGGTCCAATGGATTGGATTCCCTTGTATCGTCTGGGGACTACGGCGTAGTGGCCTAGTACTTCCGTAGTCGATGAGTCGAGTGAATTATTACAGAGATAATAATTCACTGAGTTAGAAGGAGTTCTGACAAGTATGACTCACGGCCAGCTCGATATTGGGCCTAGAGGGTCACACACATATGGTAGGCATTGCGATGAGTAGAGGTTCGGATATGAGATATCCGACGGAGCCCTTGTCTTATTGGATGCAGATCCAATACCCACTAGGGAAAGGACCCATTAGGGTTTTGACACGGGATCTCTATAAATAGGAGGGATTCACAGCCTCATAGGCTAGAGTCTTTGCTTGCCTTTCCTATTCTCCTCTCCCTCTCCACCTCAGAGTAGGCCTGGAGTTTTGAGGAGCGTCATCGCAACCCTGCTGTGTGGATCACCGCTAGAGAGGAGGACGCTTGACCTCCTTCACCCTCTCCTAAGGATCTGCAAGGAAACAGGGATATACGATCTCCCTAGGTAACACAATCTCTATACGCAGTTTTGTGTTTTTGCGGATTTTGCGCACCAATCTTCGCACGACGATGAACATCTTTTTGGGAATCGGGGATTTTTGTTTTCTTGTTCTTCCGCTGCGCATATGATGTCGCCCCCCCGCGTGATTTCCCAACAGTGGTATCAGAGCCAGGTTGTTCGTGCGAATGATTGGTTTTTGAACTATGTGTGTTGTGTTTAGGAAGAATTTTGACGTCAAAATCGTTGACGCAAAAGCGAGGAAGGGCAGCAACAGTTGCTGCCCTCGATCTGCATGCCTGCAGCCAGCCGCAGCCAGGCAGCACAGCGCCGGCGCATGCGCAAGCGCTGTGCCTGCAGCAGCCGGCCGGCGGCCTGCTTGCAGCAGGCTTGCTGCCGGCGGGGCTGGCAGCCCGCGGGTAGAAGCGCCTGCGGCCACTGAGCCCGCGGGCAGAGGCGCCGCGGGGCAGCAGCGCGGGCTGAGGCACCGCAGGGCTGCGGCGCCTGTGGCTGCTGCTCCCACGGGCAAAAACCCCGCAGGGGCGGCCGCCAGCGAGACAGCACCACCTGCGGGCGCTGACTCGCGGGCAGAACCGCCCGCGGAGGCGGCGGCGCCCGCGGGGCGCCCACCTGCAGCGGCAGCGACCCCAGCGGGCGTGCCACCTGCAGGCGAGGGCAGTGCCCTCGCCCTCGCCGCACAGGCCGCCGCCAGCAGGGTGGCGGCGGCGGCGGCGCAGCAGCAAAGGGGAGAAGGGCATTAGGGTTTTCTGGGAAAAAGACAGTTTTGCCCCTCGGAATTTGAGAAATTCCAGTTTCTGTCTTTTGTCCAAATTACGAAAATACCCTTAGGAATTAAGAAATTCCCTATATATCCCTGATTTCAGAAAATATTAATTAATTAAAAGGTTTAGTTGATTATTATTTTTTATTATTATCTAGTAGTCCTACATGATGATGATTATTTATACATGTGATGTATGATGTGTGGACGGATGATCATGGACCGTGTGATGTGTGTACTTGTGATTATTATTATTGAGGTCTGCGAACCTCCATTATATTTCTCGTTTATTGTCGGGCCTGCGTGCCTATGATTAAGTTGTAATCACATGAGGAGGCGCAGCGGGAGCGGAGATGCATCAAGATGTCGACGGAACCGACGAGGACGAGATGGACGATCACAAGGCATGGAGATGCACCGTTGCACACATAGATCTTGATGTGAGTGATTAGGCCTACTGGCTCGGGCCTAATCATATTAGGTTGTGGTCCATGATCATCTGGTGTGATTGCTTATACACATACTAGATATGTATATATATTTGCATGCGATGTAGATATATATTAAATATGCATATGTGTGACATGTCATATTAGGAGACCAAATCATAGAAACATCTCTCGATAATATTAAGTCGGTAAACGTGAGGCAATTAGATTGACCCACGTGGCCTTCCATCGTTATGAGTACGAACCGAATCCCGGTGTAGGTTGAGTTGGTCGAGTCCCTCGAGACTCACCTATATCGCGATTCGCTATCTTGCTTACGACATAGAGATGTCACCGGTGACCTGAGGGCATGATATGCTTGGTCGAGTCCCTCGAGGGTATATCATCAAATCAGACTCATCTTGTAACGAAGGTGTTGACTTAACCGAGCATCATGGTTGGTCGAGTCCCTCGAGGCCATGGTGATTCGGAGGCCGAACAGGACGGGAATCACAAGGAGTTGTGATCGGCAAGAGTTGTCTACCTTTTAGGCTTAGTGTGATTGGTCGAGTCCCTCGAGGTTACACTAAGACACTGATTGGATCCTGATCCCCACTAGAAGTCTGCCGGAGACTTCCGTTTCACGTGCTGAGGGTGTCGCGTGACTCGTTAGTAAAATAGTGGGAGCATATTAAGATAGAAGTCCATATCTTGATAGTTTATTTCTTGCAAAATCTGCATGTTATTCATTTTTGCTACATCTTTATTTTCAGAAAATGTCGCTTTCAAATCCCTTACGTGGCATACTTGATGTCAACCGCCTCACTGGTCCAAATTATACGGATTGGCTCCGTAACTTGAGAATTGTTCTCACAGCGGAGAAAATCGTGTACGTCCTTGATACAGTGATGCCTATGCCCGAAGAAGGGGCAAGCGAGGATGAGATCGCTCGCTACGTGAAGTACATTGATGACTCCACTCTTGCTCAGTGCTATATGTTGGGCTCTATGACTCCAGAGTTACAGAGACAACATGAAAAGATGGATGCCAGATCCATTCTCCTACATGTCCGTAAATTGTTTGAGGAACAGGGAAGGACTCAACGATATGAGATATCCAAGAGCCTTTTCCGCGCTAGGATGACTGAGGGGACACCGGTTCAGAACCATGTCCTAAAGATGATTGAGTGGATAGAGAAACTCACAGGTCTAGGAATGGTCCTAGAGGATAACTTGTGTGTGGACATTGTGCTTCAGTCCCTACCAGATTCCTTTTCACAGTTCATAATGAACTTTAATATGAACAAGCTTGAGGTGACTCTCCCAGAGCTCCTCAATATGTTGAGGGAGGCAGAGAGTACTATTAAGAAAGAGAAGCCAGTTCTCTACACTGGTGAGACCAGAAAGAAAAGGAAAGCAGAAAGGTCCCTTAAGAAGGGAAAGGGCAAGGGCAAACAAGGTAAAGCAAAGGTTGCTAAGAAAGACCCAACAAAGGACAAAGGCCAGTGCTTCCACTGTGGTAAAGATGGGCACTGGAAGAGGAACTACAAAGAGTACCTTGTAGAAAGGGCGAAATAGAAGCTTGGTGAAGCTTCAGGTACATTCATGATCAATCTCCAATTGGCAGATTTTTGTGATAGTGCATTGGTATTGGATACCAGTATTGCTTATTACATCTACAATTTATTATAAATTCTAGCAAAGCCGAGGGGAGATTGACGAGAGGAATATTGCATAAAGGTTTGTTTATGCAAGACACTACTCCACATATCATGAATGTAAGTGTCTAAGAGGAAACGAGATGAGGTGAACAATGCATACCTATGGCATTGTAGGCTAGGTCACATCCATGAAAGAATGATTCAAAAGTTACTAAATAATGGATATCTAGATCCATTCGACTATGTGTCATATGCAACTTGTGAGCCTTGCATTCGTGGAAAACTGACCAACTCTCCATTTAGTGGAACTGGAGAGAGAGCCACTGAGTTGTTGGAACTCATACATAGTGATGTATGTGGACCCATGTCAACTCATGCCATTGGAGGTTACTCCTACTTCATTACATTTACTGATGATTTCTCAAGGTATGGATATGTGTACTTAATGAAGTACAAGTCCGAGGCCTTTGAGAAATTCAGAGAGTATAAGAATGAGGTGGAGAACCAGACTGGAAAGAGTATCAAAACTCTTCGATCAGATCGAGGAGGTGAGTACTTAAGTACAGAGTTTACTCACTTCCTCAAGGACCATGGGATATTATCCCAATGGACACCTCCTTATACACCTCAGCTCAATGGTGTCTCTGAAAGGAGAAATCGTATATTATTAGATATGGTACGGTCCATGATGAGTTTCGCTGACCTACCCATCTCATTCTGGGGATATGCCCTAGAAACCGCAGCTTACCTTCTGAACAGAGTTCCAACTAAGTCGGTAGTGTCTACACCATATGAGATATGGAAAGGGAAGAAGCCTGATCTTAAGGTTGTTAAGATTTGGGGCTGCTCTGCCCATGTTAAAAGACACAACCCCGATAAGTTAGAATCAAGGACAGGGCGATGTAAATTTGTGGGATACCCCAAGGAAACTTGTGGGTATTACTTCTATCATCTCGAGGACCAAAAGGTCTTTGTAGCTAAGAGAGCAGTGTTCCTTGAGAAGGAACACATTCTTGACGGAGACAGTGGGAGAATGATAGAATTGAGCGAGGTTGGAGAACCAAGCTCAAGCACCACTCTACAGCTCGAGTCTGTTCAGGTACCTAATACACAAGTATCAACTTTACGCAGGTCTGATAGAGTATCCCATCCTTCTAAGAGATATGTGGGACATATTAGAGCAGAGGATGTAGAGGATATTGATCCTCAGACCTACGAGGAGGCTATTATGAGTATAGACTCTGGGAAGTGGAAAGAAGCCATGAATTCTGAGATGGATTCTATGTACTCCAATAAGGTTTGGAACCTAGTTGATGCACCCGAAGGTATTGTACCCATCGGTTGCAAGTGGATCTTTAAGAAAAAGATCGGAGTAGATGGATAGGTAAAGACCTATAAAGCAAGGCAAGTGGCTAAAGGGTATCGTCAAAGGCAAGGTGTTGACTACGACGAAACTTTCTCACCCGTAGCAATGCTAAAATCCATCAGAATTCTATTGGCTATTGCAGCACACTATGATTATGAGATCTGGCAGATGGATGTGAAAACCGCATTCCTCAACGGGAACCTCGAGGAGGAGGTGTATATGATGCAACCTGAGGGATTCGTGTTCAAGAACTGCCCAGATAAGGTGTGTAGGTTGCTTAGATCCATTTATGGACTAAAGCAAGCTTCCCGAAGTTGGAACATAAGATTTGATGAGGCAATCAGATCTTATGACTTCGTTAAGAACGAAGATGAGCCTTGTGTATACAGAAAGGTAAGTGGGAGCGCTATTAGCTTTTTGGTGTTATATGTGGATGACATCCTCATCATTGGGAATGACATAGGAATGCTATCCACAGTAAAGACTTGGTTATTTAGACACTTCTCCATAAAGGACTTAGGGGAAGCATCCTATATCTTGGGGATTAGAATCTATAGAGATAGATCCAAGAGGATGCTTGGCTTGTCCCAGTCCAGGTACATAGAAACTATTGTCAAAAGGTTTGGCATGAAAAATTCCAAGAAAGGGCAAACATGAATACGATACCTTATGCCTCAGCAATAGGGTCTATCATGTATGTCATGCTATGTACTAGGCCTGATATAGCGCATGCTCTGAGTGTCACGAGCAGGTATCAGGCGAATCCAGGCTTGGAGCACTGGAAAGCAGTAAAGTGTATCCTTAAGTACTTGAGAAGGACTAAGGATCTTTTACTAGTATATGGAGGTAATAGCCTTAAGGTTGAAGGCTTCACTGACTCAAGTTTTCAGTCTGATGTCGATGATAGCAAGTCGAATTCAGGGTATGTGTACACCTTGAATGGAGGAGCAGTGTGCTGGAAGAGTTCCAAGCAAGATACCACTGCTGACTCGACCACAGAGGCGGAGTACATTGCTGCATCAGATGCAGCAAAGGAGGGAGTCTGGTTGAAGAAGTTCATCACAGATTTGGGAGTCGTGCCGGATAGTGAGGAGCCGATCTCCCTATATTGCGACCACTATGGGGTGATTACTCAAATAAGGGAACCCGGGTCTTATCAGAAGTGTTCTGAGGAGGTTCCAGCTTATAAGAGAGATCGTAACCCGAGGAGATGTAGCAGTGGAAAGAGTTCCATCCGAAGATAACATTGCAGATCCACTGACAAAGCCGTTGTCTCATTTTGTCTTTGAGCGTCACAGGGGTCTGATGGGGATCAGACACATAGGTGATTGGCTTTAGGTCAAGTGGGAGATTGCTAGTCATAGGTGCCCAGCAAGCCAATCACGTGAGTGATGGCACGTGTGACTTGATACAGAATCTTTTTGCTTATTATATTTTGGCGTATATCACTTTATAACTATTGCATAAATGCATATATATTGTGATGTCCTTGGATTTGTGCAATGGGAATCGGATCGTGATGAGATCACGATAATGAGATCGATTCACCTTTAAACACATATCCTAAATAATCCCGGTCATAGGTTACTCGAGAGGGACATCGTGATAACCGGATAGACTGGTGTGCTGTATACCCGTCCATATGATGGATGCAGCTGGTCTCATAGCTGCTCGTGTAGGGACACTAGGGATACAGTACAGGTGCTCATTGGAGAATGAGTTCACTGATTGATCCGCTTACGGAATGCTGGATGGTTGATGATGCCTTATTGTCAGACAACGATTCCGTAGTCCTAGTGGTGTATCTGGTTCTTAGACTTGAGACACCAAGGATGTCCTGTATGAGTGCTCCACTCTTTGATACCAGACTTATAGGTTTGGCTGTTCCCAGATCTAGTACAGCTGGTCATTGGGAGTGGTAGTCGACCTTACGAGGGCTATTGAGTGTCGATAGAGGATCATCCACTCTCGGTATCATGAGAGGAATATCCCATGTGTTCTTGCTCAGACAAATCCCTGGCCAGGGTCATTCGGGTTGAGAGAGAAAGAGTTCTCCGGGAGAATCCGATTAGAGCGAGACTCGAGTAGAAACCGTATGGGTCTGACAGCACCATGCTCGATATACGGTCTCTGGGATATTAGATGGATGAGGGACTATAGGTACATGGTAACTGAGGACAGACAGGTCCAATGGATTGGATTCCCCTGTATCGTCTGGGGACTACGGCGTAGTGGCCTAGTACTTCCGTAGTCGATGAGTCGAGTGAATTATTACAGAGATAATAATTCACTGAGTTAGAAGGAGTTCTGACAGGTATGACTCACGGCCAGCTCGATATTGGGCCTAGAGGGTCACACACATATGGTAGGCATTGCGATGAGTAGAGGTTCGGATATGAGATATCCGACGGAGCCCTTGTCTTATTGGATGCAGATCCAATACCCACTAGGGAAAGGACCCATTAGGGTTTTGACACGGGATCTCTATAAATAGGAGGGATTCACAGCCTCATAGGCTAGAGTCTTTGCTTGCCTTTCCTATTCTCCTCTCCCTCTCCACCTCAGAGTAGGCCTGGAGTTTTGAGGAGCGTCGTCGCAACCCTGCTGTGTGGATCACCGCTAGAGAGGAGGACGCTTGACCTCCTTCACCCTCTCCTAAGGATCTGCAAGGAAACAGGGATATACGATCTCCCTAGGTAACACAATCTCTATACGCAGTTTTGTGTTTTTGCGGATTTTGCGCACCAATCTTCGCACGACGATGAACATCTTTTTGGGAATCGGGGATTTTTGTTTTCTTGTTCTTCCGCTACGCATATGATGTCGCCCCCCCGCGTGATTTCCCAACATTGATGACATGACATGTTATGCATAAGTTTATGATGACATGTTGCTTGGATTTTTGAATCCAAGAGTTTCTATCAATATGGCATATTGATAGGGGGAGTTTGTTTAAACTCTGGGAGTTAAGGTTAACTTCGATAATGATGACATGTTGCTTAGATTTTTGAATCTAAGAGTTTCTATCAATATGGCATATTGATAGGGGGAGTTTGTTTAAACTCCGGGAGTTAAGGTTAACTCCGTCATCAAGTAGTTGTCATCATCAACAAGGGGGAGATTGTTGAATCTCATATTTTGATGATGAAACTACTTGATATATGTTTATGATTTAATCTGCGTTTTGAGTGACGCAGGATGCTTCGATCAGGATGAGACAATTAAAGCAGGAAAATCATGTTGTGCCGGAGGAACATGTAAGAAGATTGGACATCGGGCCGGTGGATCGGTCGACGTATCGACAGAAGGCTTCGGGCCGTGGACTCGGGCATCGGGCCAAGAAGAGCGGGTATTGTGCCAAGGATATCGGAGTTGCGGAGTCAACTGGCCGATTGGGCAATAGGCTGCAGGAAAGGACGATGCGCCGAAGAATCGGACGAAGCATCGAGGGACCAATGACATGCCGGACAACTTAGTTAATTGCTTAGGATTAATTGTCTAGATCGAAGTTTTTGTTTTGAGTGTGCAGGATTAACTACGATGGAAGAAAGACATGCAGTAGGAGTTGCGCCGGAGTCAAGACAATGATCACGTTGGGAGTTCGAGAGTTCTATGGATGTTCGGACGGTCGTCGGAGGTTTTGCGGGAACAAATCCGAGAAGTCCATAAGCTTGCCAAAGAAGCTCATCGGAACTCGCCAAGTGTATCGTCGCAAGTCCAAGAGTTTGCCGGAAGTCCGCAGGAGAATCACCGAGGGTTCATCGGATGATCGACGAAAGTTCGCCAGAAACTCGTCGGAAGATGCGATTGACGCACCGGAGCAAGCTGTAGAAATTGTCTTAGGATTTATCGTAGTTAGCACAATGATTAAGTTGATAATAGGAGGTGATCCCATTGGCTTAATCTTGGGGCAATTAGGCCCCTGAAAGACCCAATTTGGGCCGAATGGATCTACCCATTCGGACCCTGATTACTATAGGAGGTGCAACCGCCCAAGCCAGGAGGTGCAACCACCTGGGCTAAGTCTCCCAGGGAGACTGGGCGGTGCAACCACCCCAGCCAGGAGGTGCAACTGCCTGGGCTCAATCTCCAAGCGAGACTGGGCGGTGCAACCTCCCCTGACAGGAGGTAGCACCGCTTGAGCTCGGTCTTCGAGCTCTAGCAAGCGGTGCAACCGCCTTAGTCAGGAGGTGCAACCGCCCGAGCTCAGTCTTCGAGCTCTGGCAGAGAGGTGCAACCACCCCTGACAGAGGTGGCACCACCCAGAGGCTCAGTCTTCGAGCTCTGCTAGGCGGTGCAACCGCTCCAGTTAGGAGGTGCAACCGCCTGATCCCGGAATTCCAGGAATTGACAGTTTTGAGCTCCAAATTTGAACTGGGTTGGGGCCTATAAATACCCCACCCATTCAGCACAGAAAGCACACAGACAAACACTCGAAATCTTGACATCTTTATGTGATTCTTAGAGCTCAAAATTGTTGTAAAGGCCAAAAGTTCTCCTCCCTCTGTTCTTCAAGTTTTGAGTTGCAAAGAGAGGAGAGAAAATTTCTGTAAGGGTTGTCTCCTAAGCCCGTCAAAAGGAGTGAAACCGTAAAAGGGTGGTTGGCCTTCGCCTATTGAAGGAAGGCCTCTAGTTGACGTCGGTGGAGGAAGCCAAAAATGGAGTAGGTTAAGATTGACCGAACCTCTCTAAATCTCGGTTTGCATTTACTTTGAGCATATTATCTTTACTGCAAACCTCCTCTGAAGCTTACTGCCTTCTATGCTTTTACGATCGGGTTTCAAGCCTTCTACTTTCCGAATCAGCGTTTAGACGTAAATCTACTTTTTCGTACGATCATCATATTGCAAATTGCGTTTACGTTTTGAGCTTTACCATAACTGCAAATTGCCTTCATACTCTTGCTTAAACTGCATCTTGCCTAATCAAGTGATTTACAAATCGACACTTAGACGTAAATCAGTTTCTTCGTACGTACGTCGGATTTCAGCTTGCGCCTATATTCTGGTTTTCATCATAGCTGCAAACTCCCTGCATAGATTAACTTTAATATCATCTTGCTTAGAATCGAATTTTACACAGAATTCGTTTTTATCATTCGAACGCAGCTTTCGATTTTAATCGCAGAAAGTTTTCCGCTGCACTAATTCGCCCCCTCCCTCTTAGTGCTCTCGATCCTAATAGAACCGACCCCAACACTTTCTACACTCCTCCAAACATCTCCAAACCTTTTGCTCTCCTCTTTCCTTTGCCTTCATTATTGTAGTCTCAATGGGTTCTAGAAGATCCTCTAGGGACAAAGGAAAGAGGATATTAGATGAAAATTATGACTCCCTACTTTTTGATTCTAATCAACATGCCCTAAAATTTTCATCCATAGAATCTAGACATGTTCATAAGGGTAAATATGTCGATTTAGACGAATTAAGTGATTTGGAACCTATTCAATGGTTTGCTAATCTAGACATTCTCTCAATTCTTCAAATGAGTGAACCTATCTACCCTAGACTTGTTAGGCTATTTTACAACAATTTACATATAGATGAGGAAGAAAGGGTATCTACCTATCTATTAAGACATCATATACCCATTACGGATAGATCAATTTGCAACATCATAGGAATTCCGGTAAAAGAAAGAGGGTGTTATTTTAGAGGACAATAGAATGAAAAAATAGTTGGGACTACTTACGTTGATGCCTTAGGAATAATTTTTGAAAATCCTAACTTAACTATTCTTCTAAAAAGCTACAAACATTTACTACCCTTAAGCACCAAAATACTTCATCATATCCTGATAAGTATCATTCTCCCAAAACAATATCATCATGATGAAGTAAGCCAAATGGAATTAGGTACCATGTAATAGATTATGAAGGGACATAACAATTGTTTTGGTTACCTAGTCCAACAAAACATGATTGAATTATCAAAAAGGGACATGATGCTTCCATATAGTGGCTTAATCACAAGACTACTCTATGCCTATGATATTGCTATTCCACTCGAAGAAAAAGTTATAAAACTAGATATATTTAGTATCATAAATAGAAATCTACTTCAATGGATGAGATGTACATTCAGAAATGGTATATGGACTAGACAGCCTAGAAGGACTGATCCCCTCCAACTTTAATCAGAACCTAAAACACTAATTTTTAGGGGTAATCAAGCTCCTCCAACTAGTCCCTTTGAGGAATCACCTCTAGTAGAGCAAGCACCTCCCTCATATATTGATGAAATAGGAACTCCTAAACTAGGATTATGGTATCCTAAATCTAAGAATTTTGAATTGCTTAGTTATGTTGATGCGGATTTTGCTGGATGTAGTTTAGATAGAAAATGCATATTCAGAACATGTCAATTTTTAGGACACGCACTCGTTTCTTGGTCTTCCAAGAAACAAAACTCGGTTACATTATCTACAACTGAAGCTGAGTACATAGCTACAGGTGCATGCTATGCTCAAGTTATATAGATGAAAAACACTTTAAAGAATTATAGAATTGACCTGAAAAATATACCTATAAAGTGTGATAACACTAGTGTAATATGCCTAGTAAAAAATTCAATTCATCACTTTAGAACTAAATACATTGACATTAGGCATCACTTCATACGAGATCTTGTTAATAATCATGACATAATATTAGAGTTTATTAATACGAAACATCAATTAGCTTATATTTTTACAAAATTATTAAATAAAAAATAATTTGATTTCATTAAAAGGGAATTAGGGATGTTAAATTATCTAAATGCATGAATATTGTTGAATTTCGTTTCTGGACTTTCTCACTTTTTATCTTACAGAGTTCGCTCACTTGATTCATGAACTTATAGTATGCATTTTACGAGTTTTCTATGATGAATCATGAACTTGTGATATACATTTTACGAGTTTTACATGATATTTTGATATGGATCTTCTCCTCTCATGATGCAACTTTTACATGATGATGTGTGTGAGTGTGGGTGTGCTTTGTGAGCAGTGCTCACTACCTATAGGTGGTGGCACTGCCAAGCTGGCGGTAGCTCGGCCAGTTGTCACATATTGTAGGCGGTAGCACCTCCCAACTGGTGGTAGCATCGCCAATTGTCACGAGTGGCAAGCGGTAGCACCGCCCAGCTAGCGGTGCCAATGCCCACAACTTGCCCCCTTTTAAACTCAAGTTAGGGTCGGTGGTAGAACTGACCCCAACACATTCTGTACTCCTCCAAACAGTTCCAAACCTATTGCTCTCCCTCTAGTAACTCAAAAATCCCCACTTCCCACTAGATCAAGGATCAATCTCCGACATTCTTTTAAAGATCACTAGAAAGGGGAACTACTAAGGTAATCTCTACCCCAAATTGATTCTCCTTTGTATTACTTGTTCTTGCTCCTAATTTGCCTTCATTATTGTAGTCTCAATGGGTTCTAGAAGATCCTCTAGGGACAAAGGGAAGAGGAGATTAGATGAAAATTATGACTTCCTACTTTTCGATTCTAATCAATATGCCCTAAAATATTCATTCATAGAGTCTAGACAAGTTCGTAAGGGTAAATATGTTGATTTAGACGAATTAAGTGATTTGAAACCTATTCAATGGTTTGCTAATCTAGACATTCTCTCAATTCTTCAAATGAGTGAACCTATCTATCCTAGACTTGTTAGGCTATTTTATAACAATTTACATATAGATGAAGAAGAAAGGGTATCTACCTATCTATTAGGACATTATATACCTATTATAGATAGATAAATTTGCAACATCATAGGAATTCCGGTAAAAGAAAGAGGGTGTTATTTTAGAGAACAATGGGATGAAGAAACTGTTGGTACTACTTACGTTGATGCCTTAGGAATAATTTTTGGTAATCCTAACTTAACTATTCTTCCAAAAAGCTGTGAACATTTACTACCCTTAAGCACCAAAATATTTCATCACATCCTGATAAGTATCATTCTCCCAAAACAATATTATCATGATGAAGTAAGTCAAATGGAATTAGGTACCATGTATTGGATTATGAAGGGACATAACAATTGTTTTAGCTACCTAATCCAATAAACATGATTGAATTATCAAAAAGGGATATGATGCTTTCATATGGTGGCTTAATCATAAGACTACTCCATGCCTATGATATTGCTATTCCACCCGAAGAAGAAGTTATAAAACTAGACAGATTAAGTATCATAAATAGAAATCTACTTCGACGGATAAGATGTACATTCAGAAATAGTATATGGACTAGACTACCTAGAATGACTGATCCCCTCCAACCAGAACCAGAACTTGAAACACCAATTTTTAGGGGTAATCAATCTCTTCCAATTAGTCCATTTGAGGAATCACCTCCAATAGAACAAGCACCTCCCACGATATCGGGACTCGGATGGATCGATTTGAACAACATCAAGATCGACTTGAATAACGCCAAGATCAAATTTTGACTAAGTTGTAGTAGATTCATCAACAACTCAATACCCTGTTTAGACATTTTGACTAGCCACCACCTGAATAATTATGACTTTTTGCTGATGACAAAGGGGGAAAAATGGATGAAATCCCCTTCTTTTATTCTGTTTACTTTGATGTTATAATCCTATGTTATTTACCTTGATGTTGTAAACTTAAAATGCTACTTACTTTGATGATTACAATTCTGTGCTTTGATTTTCACGTTATCTCTTCAAATGATGAGTATGATATCATGCTAACCTTGATGCTGAAAATTTATGTCAATATCATGCTTATTTTGGTGTTGAAAATTTTTATGATTTTGACTCGAAAATGGATGTCATGCTTTGACATCATTTTGATAAATACTTGGCATTGTATTTTGAGAATGTTAGATCATGATAGGAATCATGATATGCATATTAATAAAGTTTAATAAACCTAACTTATCGTTTGATTCTTGAATTCAAAGGCCTTGAATTCAAGAATGTCTTTTCTCAATTATGGCATATTGATAGGGAGAGTTAAGATTAACTCCATCACTAATTGGTTATCATCATCAAAAAGGGGGAGATTGTTGAATCTCAGATTTTCATGATGAAATCAATTGGTAAATTATTTAATCTAATCCTTGTGTTAAGATAAGTGTGTTAGATTAACTATGATAGTAGTAAGGCGTAAAGCAGATGATAGGCCAGAGTCAAAGATTCGGACGATATACTAGGAGCTCGCCGAGAGTTCATCGTGAGATCATCGGAAGCACGCCGGAAGACTTGCCGAAAGCTCGTCGGGAGATCGCTGGAAGGATGCCATAAGACTAGCCAAGAGTTGGTCGGGAGTTCGCCGGAAGCTCGCTGAGAAGTTTGTCGAAGGATCACCGAGTGAAAAATCGACGTACCGGACCATGCTTGCCTTAATCGTAGTTAGAACGATAATTAGAGTTGATTTGGGAGTTAATCCCATCAACTCTATTAGGGGCCAACTGTGCTTGGAGTTGGGCTAGTTTTGGCCGGATTCAAGTCCCAACCAGAATGCTGAATTCCTAGCTGACAGTGACACCGCTTGGAAAGCAACACCCCAGGTGGTTTGGGCGATGGTATCACTCAGTTTGGGCAGTGGTATTGCCCAAACTGGGTTATGGTATCGCTCAGTCTGGGCAGTGGTATTGCCCAAGGGCTTAGTATAAGAGACTTAGCTTATTTCTAATTCATAATAATTTCTATAAAGGCAAGGTTGATACTACATTATTTATTAAAAATTTTAAAAATAATTTTCTTATTGTTCAAATTTATGTTGATGATATTATTTTTGGTTCTACAAATAAATCCTTATGTGAATCATTTTCCAAAAGCATGAGTCTAGAATTTGAAATTAGCCTAATGGGGGAACTAACTTTTTTTTAGCTTACAAATTAAAAAACTTAGCAATGGTATTTTTCTTAATCAAATAAAATATGCTTTAGACTTGCTAAAAAGATTTAACATGGATAGTTCAAAAGCTATCAACACTGTTATGAGTACCTCCACTAAGTTAGACATTGACGAAAGTGAAGAAAGCTTTGATCAAAAAGCTGAGTACATAGCTGTAGGTGCATGCTGTGCTCAAGTTATATAGATGATAAACACTTTAAAGGATTATAATATTGACCTAAAAAACATACCTATAAAGTGTGATAAAACTAGTATAATATGCCTAGCAAAAAATCTTATTCAATACTCTAGAACTAAACACATTGACATTAGGCATCACTTCATACGAGATCTTATTAAAAATCATGACGTAATATTAGCGTTTATTGATACGAAACATTAATTAGCTAATATCTTTACAAAAACCATTAAATAAAAAATAATTTGATTTCATTAGAAGGGAATTGGGGATGTTAAATTATCCAAATACATGAAGATTGTTGAATTTTATTTTTGGACTTTCTCGATTTTTATCTTACAGAGTTCACTCACTTGATTCATGAACTTATAGTATGCATTTTACGAGTTTTCTATAATGAATCATAAACTTATGGTATACATTTTATGAGTTTTACATGATGTTTTGATATGGATCTTCTCCTCTCATGATGCAAATTTTATATGATGATGTGTGTGAGTGTGTGTGTGTGCTTTGTGAGAAGTGCTCACTGCTTGTAGGCGGTGGCATCTCCAAGTTGGCTGTAGCACTGCCAATTGTCACAGATTATAGGTGGTAGCATCGCCCAATTGGTGGTAGCACTGCTAGTTGTCCCGGGTGGCAGGCGTTAGCACCGCCCAGCTTGCGGTGCCATTGCCTGCAACCTGCCCTCTTATAAACTCAAGTTAGGGCCGGCGGTAGAGCCGACCCCAACACATTTTGCACTCCTCCAAACAGCTCCAAACCTATTGCTCTCCCTCAAGCAACTCAAAAATCCCCACTTCCCACTAGATTAAGGATCAATCTCTGACATTCTTTTAAAGATCACTATAAAGGAGAACTACTAAGGTAATCTCTATATCAAATTGATTCTCCTTTGTATTACTTGTTCTTGCTCCTTATTTGCCTTCATTATTGTAGTCTCAATAGGTTCTAGAAGATCCTCTAGGGACAAAGGGAAGAGAAGATTAGATTATAATTATGACTCTCTACTTTTCGATTCTAATCAATATGCCCTAAAATTTTCATGCATAGAGTCTAGACAAGTTCGCAAGGGTAAATATGTTAATTTAGACGAATTAAGTGATTTGGAACATATTCAATGGTTTACTAATCTAGACATTCTCTCAATTCTTCAAATGAGTGAACATATCTACCCTAGACTTATTAGGCTATTTTGTAACAATTTACATATAGATGAAGAAGAAAGGGTATCTACCTATCTTTTAGGACATCATATGCCCATTATGGATAGATCAATTTTTAACATAATTGGAATTCCAGTAAAAGAAAGAGGGTGTTATTTTAGAGGACAATGGGATGAAGAAACAGTTGGGACTACTTACGTTGATGCCTTAGGAACAATTTTTGGTAATCATAACTTAACTATTCTTCCAAAAAGCTGCGAATATTTACTACCCTAAAGCACCAAAATACTTCATCACATCCTGATAATTATCATTCTCCCAAAATAATATCATCATGATGAAGTAAGCCATATAGAATTGGGTACAATGTATTGGATTATGAAGGGACATAACAATTGTTTTTGTTATCTAATCCAACAAAACATGATTGAATTATCAAAAAGAGACATGATGCTTCCATATTGTGGCTTAATCATAAGACTACTCCATGCCTATGATATTGCTATTCCACCCGAAGAAGAAGTTATAAAACTAGATAGATTTAGTATCATAAATAGAAATCTACTTCGACGGATGAGATATACATTCAAAAATGGTATATAGACTACATTGCCTAGAAAGACTGATCCCCTCCAACCTGAACCAGAACCTGAAACACTAATTTTTAGGGGTAATCAATCTCCTCCAACTGGTCCCTTTGAGGAATCACCTTCAATAGAGCAAGCACCTCCCTCATCTATTGATGACATAGGGACTCGGATGGATTGATTTGAATAACATCAAGATCGACTTGAACAATGCCAAGATCAAATTTTGATTGAGTTGCAACAAATTCATCAACATCTCAGTACCCTGTTTAGACATTTTGATTGACCACCACCTGAATAATTAATTATGACTTTTTGCTGATGATAAAGGGGGAGAAATGGATGAAATCCTCTTCTTTTATTCTGCTTACTTTGACATTATAATCCTATGTTGTTTACCTTGATGTTGTAAACTTAAAATGCTACTTACTTTGATGATTACAATTCTGTGCTTTGATTTCCATGTTCTCTCTTCAAATAATGAGTATGATATCATGCTTACCTTGATGCTAAAAATTTCTGTCAATATCATACTTATTTTGATGCTGAAAATTTCTATGATTTTGACTCAAAAATGGATGTCATGCCTTGACATCATTTTGATAAATACTTGACATTGTATTTTGAGAATGTTAGATCATAATAGGAATCATGATTTGCATGTTGATAAAGTTTAATGAACTTAACTTATCGGTTTGATTCTTGAATTTAAAGGCCTTGAATTCAAGAATGCCTTTTCTCAATTTTGTTATATTGATAGGGGGAGTTAAGATTAACTCCATTACCAATTGGTTGTCATCATAAAAAAGGGGGAGATTGTTGAATCTCGGATTTTGATGATGAAATCAATTGGTAAATTATTTGATCTAATCCTTATGTCGAGATAAGTGTATAAGATTAATTATGATAGCAGTAAGGTGTAAAGCAGATAATGGGTCGGAGTTGAAGACTCGAACGATATACCGGGAGCTTGCCGAGAGTACATCGTGAGATCACCGGAAGCACGTTGGAAGACTCACCGAAAGCTCTTCGGGAGATTGTCGGAAGTACGTAGGAAGACTAGCCAAGAGTTGGTTGGGAGTTCACTGGAAACTCACCGGAAGACTCATCGAGAAGTTTGCCGAAGGAACGCCGAGTGAAAAATCGACGTACTGGACCATGCTTGCCTTAATCGTAGTTAGAACAATAATTAGAGTTGATTTGAGAGGTAATCTCATCAACTCTGTTAGGGGCCAACTGGGCTTGGAGTTGGGCTAGTTTGGGTCGGATTCAAGGCCTAACTAGGATGCTGAATTCTTGGCCGATGGTCACACCGCTTGGAAAGCAGCACCCCAAGTGGTCTGGGTGGTAGTACTGCCCCTATCAGGCAGTGGTACCGCCAGAGCTTAGTCTCCGAGCTCTGTCAAGCGGTGGTACCACCCAATGTTAGGTGTCAGGCGGTGGTACCGCCAATACCCTCGAAATCCAGGATAAGACACTTTTTGTCTCCATTTTTGAAAGCCATTGGGGCCTATAAATACCCCACCCTTTTCAGCATGAAAAGGCACTAAAGTGTGATTATAATCTTGAGTTATTGGGTTGTAAAAGTGTTGTAAACAAGTGTTAAAGTCCTCCTCCCTTTCTAAGTTTTGAGATAATTCAATAGAGGTGTAAGAATTGTAAGGGTTCTCTCCAAAACCCGACAAAAGGAGAAAGAGCTATAAAAGGTGATTGGTCTTTACCTATTGAAGGAAGGCCTTTAGTGAATGTCAGTGACCTTAACGGAGGAAGAATCCGAAAGTGGATGTAGGTCATATTGATCGAACCACTCTAAATTCTGGTTTGCATTTTGTTTTGAGCAATTTATTTTAATTGTAAATCATTTCATAGAAAACTACTTCTCCTCCTCATCTTGCTTTCACTATGCTTACGCTCTCTTATGTTTCAAGTTACTATCTTTCCGAATTGATTTCCATCGAACGTACGAAATATTTTATGAAATCGAAGAATTTTTCGCTGCACTAATTCACCCCCCCTCTCTTAGTGATGCTCCTGATCCTAACAAGGCATTCCTCTTATAATTTCTCTATTTAAAGTTTGAGAGATTAGTTTCATGCTAGCATGACCTAATCTCCTATGCCAAAGATATACATCATCATCTAAAGCCAAAAAACTCGTTTCATCACAAAAATCATCAATACCAATAGTATATACATTTTTATTTTTTAAGACAATCATAGATCTATTTTTGTGTGATGCTTCAATTATAAAAGTATTAGATTCAAATTTGAAGATATATCATTTATCACACAATTGATTAATGCTTAGTAGATAATGTTTTAAACCATCTACTAATAACACATCTTCAATTAAAATGTTTGACTTATTATCTAGGGTTCTTTTGCCAATAATTTTTCTTTTGTTATTGTCTCCAAATATAACGTACCCTTCGTCTTGGCTAGTGAGCTTAGAGAAATGTATTGGATCTTCGGTCATGTTCCTTAAGCATCCATTATCAAGGTACCAAATCTTTCACCTAGCTTTTGATTGTAAATATATCTACAAGAAAGAGAGTTTTCTTTTAGGTACCATTTAACTTTGTGTATCTCATTAATAGATCTACCTATTTTAACTATTGGTGTTGAGTTATTTAAGGTTCTTTTAGGAACCCAAACTAATTTATATGTACTATACTTTCTAAAAGAACATCTATAGGCATAATATCCATATTTGTCACAAAATTTACATTTATCTTTATGTGAGACAGGTATTGTAGATCCTTTAACGAAGATAGTTGGCTTTTGTTGAGTGTTACTCACAAAGCCAATTCCTTCCTTTCTATGAACATAACCTATATTAGCCAGGATCATGTTTAGAGATTTATTACCTATTTTAATTTTTTAATATTTCTTATAGTAAAATATTTTCTTTCTTAAGTGAATCTATCTCTTTACACTTAGTGCAAGGAGCTTACATACTATCATCATGCTCATTTTTTAATTTATCAAATTTACTAAGAAGAGAAGCATGCTCCTTTTTTAACAACTTATATTTTTTTACCAACTAGCTTACATTCATCATATAAATCATTAAAAGTGTTAAGTAAATTATCATAAGCTAAATGAGATTTGATTGAGTCACTTACCTCGTTATTGAGCGTTATTAGAGCGTAATTTGTAACTTCATCTTTGTTGATTGGCTCTTCATCTTCGGATGTACTTGAATCATCCCAAGTTATTTTGAGCACCTTCTTTTTCTTTGGTAGCTTCTTTTTCACTTGGGGACATTCATTTTTGAAGTGCCCTGGCTTCTTGCATTCATACCAAATTGTTTGGTCCTTTTTTATTCACTTTTGTTCTTCGTGTCTTATTTTATTTTGTTCCTTTTTAAGAAATTTTTAAACTTTTTTGTAAGAAGTGTCTAAGTCATTATTATCGTCACTTGAGTTTTCACCCAAATGACCTTCTTTGGTTTTAAGTGTCATATTCTTCTTGTTCTTTGGAAGGTTGTTCTCAAGTTTATCATATGCTAGCTATATACGTCATTTCATAGGTCATCAAAGACCCGATAAGTTATTCAAGTGAAAAGTTATTTAGGTCATTTGTTTCTTGTTTCGTTGTTGTAAGGAAATCTAGAGGTGACATCACAGGCGCAACAAAAGAACATAAAATAAAAACCCCAAATTTCCTAATATGTGTTTGTCGTCATGCGTAGATTGGTGCGCAAAATTTGCGATACAAAAAAACACATGTGAGACAGTTGTGTTACCTGGGGAGATCGTATATCCCTAAATCCCTATAGATCTATAGGAGTGGATGAAGGAGGTCAAACGCCTTTCTTTCTAGCGGTGATCCACATAGCAGGATTACAATAATGCTCCTCAAATCTCCACTCCTGCTATTTGAGAAAAAGAAAAGGAGAGGAGAATAGGAGGTGCCACCTAAGAAGCCCTAGCTTGTGGGGCCTTTAGTTCCATCCTATTTATAGCGACCCCTAGTTAACCTTAATGGATCCGACCCTATTGGGTACTAAATCTCCATCCAATTACCTAAGCCTATTAGATTAGTAGGTCTCTACCCAATAATCTCTTATTAGCTCTTATTGGATCTTATCCATGGGATCTAATAATTTATGTGCTTATTGGATTTCTAATAAAATAATGACTCCAACAGATATCTCATATTTGAACCTCTACTCATCGCAACACTTACCATATGTGTGTGACCTTCTAGGCTCAATATCGAGCTAGTCATGAGTCATAGCTATCATAATGCAAGGCAGAATATAAGAATTTTCAAGGTACCATATCATTAGATACAAATCATATGTGTCATTTCAATCGAAACCTATTTGATCCCAAAACAAATGGAGCATAGAGTAATTGGGGCATATCAATAGCATAGGAAATGTTCCGGAGCATATCAATGACATATGGAACATTTCGGAGCATGCCAATAATAGATGAAACATTTTGGAGCATATCAACAATGAATGAAACGTTTCGGAGCATATCAATAACAAATGAAACGTTACGGAGCTTATCAATAGTGTATAAAATGTTCCGTAGTATATCAACAGCGTATAGAACATTTCGAAGCATATCAACAATAAATGAAATATTTTAGAGCATATAAATAACAAATGAAATGTTTCGGAGCTTATCAGTGGCGTATGAAATGTTTCGGAGCATATCAACGGCGTATGGAATATTTCGGAGCATATCAATAACAAATACCAAATAGAAGCATAAACGTCGTATTTGACGTTGCATTCATATCATTCTTATCCAAAGCATGTACAGAAACACATAACCAAAGCTCTGGATATCATATCAAACATACAGAAGGTGTAGTGGGACCACAGACAGAATGTGATTCATCCATTTCAGAATGACCACCAGACATAAGTCTCCCACGTCTGGGAGCTCCATCCACTCACGTCTAGGTGAAGTCAGAAGGGGCCGGTAGAGCATCGCAGGCTCTATGCATAACTCCCTTTACCATTTCTGGCAAAGGTTCATATTATCTGACAAACACCAGAGTACAAAGGGACAGTATGAACAATAAATAGCACATATCGGAAGCACACGTGGAACAACAAATGTACACGTGCCTTTACGAGTCAATACAAAGTAAGCAATAATCTTTCACAATTGTATTCAGATTTGAAAGGAAATGAAAGCAAGAGCATTCAAGGATTCTAAGTAATCATATATAACTCAATTCAAATAAAAAGGTTAGATCAATTCAATGTCCAAAAGAATGAAACTGGAATAGGCACATATCGAAAGCAAATGCGGAACAATGAGATATACATGTGCCTATATGAGTCAATACAATATAGCATAAACGTTACACAATAGTTTTCAAGAATACAAATAATTTTAAGGACAATAGCATACAAGAATTCAAGGTAGTAATATAAAGCTCAATTGAATAAGAAAGCTAAAGAATATTAATTTCCAAAGGAATGAAACCAGAATATGCGAAATCGACCAAAGCTCGATTTCTGGCAGAATTTAAGAGGCCCGTTGAATAAATGATTCAAACTATCAATCGTGCTCTAATTTCCTCAGAAACATATCATTAGAAAGATATTTCAATCTAATTTCTGATGAAATAAGTTTTGTACGAATCAAGGTTTCCAACAAGGAGTTACCATTGATTTAGTAACCAAAGGTCAAAAACAAAATTACTGTTGTGAATAAATCGGAGTTTCCAACAAAGACTTATAAGTAGCTCGGTATTAAAAGGTCAGAATCTCATATGTTGCACATATTCGAATCGTTACGTCTAAACAGGAGATATATCAAATGCAAGACTAGAACAATTTAAAGTTCCTCATATTCAAAGCAAATGTAGAGATAAAATTGTAATAAGGAAGATCATGACACTTGCAATAGGAAAGATTAGAAAGCTTGCAAGAGGAAGGATCGGAACACTTGCAATAGAAAAGATAACACTTGCAGGAGAAAAGATCAGAACACTTGCCTTTCAAATATTTTGATCCGAAGATCCAAAGAATGTGTTAGCCCAAATCCTTCTACTTTTCCTCCGTATCCTCTCCCTGTTTCGTGTTCTGCATATGTCTTCTCTTTTTCCTCCACAACTGCAGTGAACATAGAGACATAGTCACCCGCTCTCTCTTACTCTCATTCCTTCGTTTTCTTTTTCAAACGCAGTTGTCGCAGCCATCGCCACTGCCACTACCACAGTCGTAGCCACGACCGCAGCTGCTGTCATAACTACAGCCCCTTCCCTGCACTACTTCCTTCCTCCCTTCTCTCATTCCTACTTTTTCTTTGCTAAACACAGCTACCGCAAACGCAGCTGCCACCACCACAATCGCAATCACGGCCACGACCCTTTTTTCTTTTTTCCCTTTCCTTTCTTTCTATTTCCCAAAAGCAGCTGCTGCAGCCACCACCGCCGTTGCAGCTACCGTAGCCAACATCGCAGCCGCAGCCGTAGTCGCAGCCACGGCCGTAGAAACCACAGTCGCTGTCACGCCCCTCAAAATAACGACAATATTAAAATTTTCATCACAACTAATCCAAGAACCAAACACACATTTGAGGTCACTAAGAAAACATTCAGATCAAAATTTCACCTCTATAGTCTACAAATTTATAAACCCTGTGCAGTTCATAAACATACCACACAATCACTCGATAATTCATACAATCTGAACTCAACTCATCAAAATAATAACCACAACATAATTTCACAAGTGGGGAAGTCTATGCAGTCACCAAACCAATGTTTACCATAAGTTCATATCATTACATGAATTTAACTTAACATTCCAAAATCCTAAACATGAAGGGTCCTTTAACTTACACAAAATCGATGGGTTTAGATTCATCGTCAACATTTCATTAGATACAGAGTGGCTTATACAACAAATACATATATGCTAATAAAGATCTGCCCAAAATCTTCTAACTTTCCACTGCCTCAGCCCAATCTTAACATTTAAGCAAGCGGTACGCTATCTTGAAAAATTTATCAACAAACGGGGTGAGCATAAAGAGCTCAGCAAGTGACTAACATATCCATATCGAAATAGGACAATTTCCAAAGAGATAAAGTTTCACAATACAAGGCAGAATGTTCGAATTCGTAGATATAATATCATTAGGTGCAAAATCACAATTGTCCTTTCAATCATACATATTTGGTTCATAACAGATGGGGCATAGAGTAATTGGAGCATATCAGTAACGAATGAAACATTTCGGAGTTTATCAATGGCGTATGAAATGTTCCGGAGCATATCAACGGCATATGGAACATTTCGAAGCATATCAACAGAGAATGAACCATTTCAGAGCATATAAAAAATAAATACCGTACAGAAGCTCAAACGTCGTCCTTGACGTTGCAATCATATCATTCTTATCCAAAGCATGTATAGAAACACATAACCAAAGCTCTGGATATCATATCAAACATATAGAAGGTGTAGTGGGATCTCAGTCAAAATGTGATCCATCCATTTCTGAATGACCACCTGACAGAAGTCTCCCACGTTTGGGAGCTCCATCCACCCATGTCTAGGTGAAGCCAGAGGGGGCCGGCAGAGCATTGCAGGCTCTAAGCACATACCCTTTACCATTTCTGGCAAAGGTCCAGAATAACACCCTTTACCATTTCTGGCAAAGGTCCAGACAATCCCACAAACACCAGAGTACAAGAGGGCAGTTTTATCAATAAGTAGCATATATCGGAAGCACACGCGGAACAACAAAACCTACATGTGCCTTTTCGAGACAATACGATGCAAGGAACAAATCTCTCACAAATGTATTCAGATTTGGGATGAAAGGAAAGTAAGAGTATACAGGGATTCCAAACAATCATATTTAGCTCAATTCAAATAAGAAGGTTGGATGAATTCCATATCCAAAGAAATGAAACAGAATACGCGAAATCGACCAGAGCTCGATTTCTGACAGAATTCAAGTGGCACTCAGAACAAACACTTCAGATTATCAATTATGCTCCAATACCCATAAGAAAACTACTGTTGAAAGATATATCAATCTGTTATCTATCGAAACAAGTTTCGTATGAATCATGGTTTCCAACAAGGAGTTACCTTTGATTTGGCAACACAAGGTCAAGGACACAATCACTGTTTTGCAGAATACATAGGGTCGGATTCAACAGATAATAGGGTAGGCATTTAATTCCAAAATTTTCAAACTATATGTCAAAAGAAAGGTCTGCAAGTCTAGTTTCGGACGAAGTCATTTTGGTACAAATCAGAATTTTCAACAGAGAGTTATAGGCATTTTAGTATCAAAAGGTCAGAAATCTTGATCCCTGTTTTGCAGCATCTATAGGCTCATTTGAAACAGATGATTGGGTAAGTATTCGGTGTCCAAAATCTACAAAATTAGTGTCAAAAGAAAGTTATAAGAGTCTAATTACAAAAAAAATAGTTCCTGCCTGAATTCACATTTTATACTAAAAATTATAGCTGAAACAGTGTATAGGGGTCAGTTTACCGAAAAATTTCAGAATTCATGGTTCTATGTCCAAAGAGGGACATTTCAGGTTCCAAATGGAAATCTTTCAGATCTTTATGAATCAACATAAGAACAGAAGCTAATATTCTGTAGGATGGGGTTAGAACACTTGCCTTTGAGAATTTTGACCCTAAGTGAAAAGATTTGAGCAAGAACCCTTAAAGCCCCAATTTTTTTTTTCTTCTTCTTCTTCTTCTTCTCCTTCTTCTTCTTCTTCTTTCTTTCTTTCCCTGATCATCCACGCAGCTGCCTTCTCTGCTTCCTTAAGAACGAAGGCAGAGAGGCTTAAACGGTGGAATTTGTCATTTTGTGCATTTTGCGATTTAGTCCTTGAATTTATTATATTTTTTATTAGGTCCTCAGGGTTTACATATAGGTCCTCAGATTTTTCTTTAACAAATCCTCCAACTCTTTTGAATAAGTCCTCAGATTCATACTTTAAAATTTTATCAAACTTAAAATAGATACTTACATTACAATTAGAAACTTATACGAAAATTCAGAAATGAGGGATGTTACAGCCGCAGCCTCTTCTTCCTCCCTTGCTTTGTTTCCTCTCCTTCTCTTCCAGTTGCAGCTGCCATTGCCGCAGCTGCCTCCCCTTCTCCTCTTCTTCTCTTCTTCCCTTTTCCTTTCTCTTCTTCTTCCTTTCCTTCTCTTCTTTCCCAGCTGCACTGCTGTAGTCGCAACCTCAGCCATGGCCGTAGCCTCTTCTTCCTCCCCTGCTCATCTTCCTCTCCTTCTTCTATTCCAACTGCAGCTGCCATCGCCGCAGCCGCAGCCCCTTCTTCCCCTTCTCCTCTTCCTTCTCCATCCCTTCTTCTTCTTCTCTTCTTCTCCTTCCTCCCCTTCTTTTCCCCGACGCACTGCCTCTCTTCTCCTTTGTTTCCTCCTACTGGAAACAGTGGTGTCGTAGCCTCCTCCTCCCTCCTCTTATTCTTCTCTTCTTCTCCTCTCCTTCCCTTCTCCTCCCCGGCGCCACACACACCCTCTCCTCTGTTTCCTCCTGCAGGAAATAGAGGTGTCACAACCTCTTCACCCGCTTCTCCTTCTTCTCTCTCTCTTCTTTTCTTTTTCTCCTCTTCTTCCTTTCTCCTCCCCGACGCCCCACACATGAACTCCGCTGTTTCCTCCTACACGAAATAGAGGTGCTGCAGCCCTAGCTGCTGCAGCTATCTCTCTTTCCTCTCCCTCTTCCCTCTCTTCTTCTTCTTTTCTTCTCTTCTCCTTCTTCTTCCTCTCTTCTTTTCCCTCTTCTTCTTCTTTTCTTCTCTTCTCCCTCTACTTCTCTTCTTCTTCTTCCCACGCCCCACCGCTCCTCTCTCTGTTTCTCGAGAAATACAAAGCGTGGGAGGTGGTGGGATAAAACCGAAATTTTTGGTTTTCTCTCTTTTTTTTTTTAACTTAACAGTTTAGTCCTTGAAATATCTATATTTACATATAGGTCCTCCAATTTATAAATAAATCTTTATTAATAAATTTCAAAAGGTGGATATTACAGCACCAAGCTCTATGGCTCATTACAATTGGGACTCAAAAGAATTACACTATAAGGGACGCATTGTGCTTGTGACAAATTTTACTTGCATCTTCATGAGTAGATTTTGGACAAAGCTATTCCATATGCAGGGTACTAAATTGAAAAGGAGTACAGTATATCACCCACAAACCGACGGCTAGACTAAAGTTGTAAATAAGTACTTGTAGACAGCCCAAAGCCACTCACCAAATATAATTACCCAAGGAGAACTCCAGACCTATCCAAGTGCCATTATTAATCGACATATCGTGACTCGACGACGACGACCCACTACTGAAGTTCTAATATAGTGGGCGAACCTACCAACAGAATATGCCACATGGGAGAACTATGATGACATGAAGATCAAATTCCCAGAATTCATAAATCGTTAGCCTTGAGGACAAGGCTGATGTTAGAACCCTTACAGATTCTAAACTTGGGGTTGATCTCTTTAGGGGATAGGCCTCCTTGGAATTCTATAGGGGTTCCTCCCTCCAAGTTGCTGCTCAAAGGCTGCAGAAAAGATTCATCTATTGTCTATGAAAAGAGAAGAAATATATGACTATTTATAGGGCTTTTAAACCCTAACTCCTAATAGGACTCTTACTTAAGACTCATACTTCTAACCAACTCCTAATAGGACTCCTACTCAAGACTCCTATTCCTTTACAACTCCTAATTCTTCTCTAAGAAATAACCTCCTAACCCTAGCCAACCTCTTCACCTCTTTAATAAGGGTCGACTTAGGTAGGTTTTACATGAATGCCCCTCTCAATTAGGACTCTCCTAGCTAGAGTCCTAACAGACCCGCCCTCTTCAAATCAGCCTTGTCCTTTAGGCTGATGATTCATAAATTCTCGAAATTTGATCTTTAAGTCGTCATAGTTCTCCCAAGTGGCATCTTCTATTGGTAGGTTCGCCCACTGTATTAGCACTTCAGTAGTGGGTCATCATTGTCGAGTCATGATCCGTCGATCAATATAGCACATGGCTGAGTCTAGAGTTCTTCTTGGGTAGTTATATTTGGTGGGTGGCTTTGGGCTGTCTCTAAGCAACTATTTACAACTTTCGTCTGATCGTCGGTTTGTGGATGATATGTCATACTCCTTTTTAATTTAGTACCCTGCATATAGAATAACTTTGTTCAAATTTTGCTCATGAAGATACAAGTAGAATTTGTCACAAGCACAATGCGTCCCTTATAGTGTAATTCTTTTGAGTCCCAATTGTAATGAGCCACGAAGCTTGGTGCTTCCTCCAATTTTTTTATGATCTTACTGGTCTCCGAATCTTCCTGCCATTCTATCTTAATATCCTCAAGGAAGTCACTGGTCGGAAGTGAAATGGTCGAAAATTCAGCTTGCTCAGGTAGTTGCGAAAGCAAATTTGCAACAATATTCCCTTTCCCCTTTTTGTAAGTTATTTCATAATCAATTCCAAGAAGTTTTGTTACCCATTTTTGCTGCTCAGGGGATTATATCTTTGGCTCCAAAAAGTACTTGAGGCTTTTATGGTCGGTTTTAATTTGAAATCGTCGACCGATCAAGTAGGTTCTCCACCTCGTTGCTGCATGCACAATAGCGAGCATCTCCTTATCATATGTTGATATATTTTGATGGGAGGGAGACAATGCCTTGTTAGTGTATGCGAGTGATTGACCATCTTACCTGAGAATGACTCCAATTCCGACTCCAGATGTGTCAGCCTAAATAATGAAGGGTCGGTTGAAATTTGATAGTGCTAGCACCGGCGTCGTCATCATGGCTACCTTAAGTTTGTCGTGTTGAATCTCGAATTTTGATGATGAAACTAATCGATAAGTATTTATGTTTTAATTTACATTTTGAGTGACGTAGGATGCTTTGATCAAGATGAGACAATTCAAGCAAGAAGAATAATGTTGTACTAGGGGAAAATATATCAGAAGATTGGACATTGAGCCGGAGGAACGATCGATAGAAGGCTTCGGCCCGTGGATTTGGACATCGGGCCAAGAAGAGCAGATATTGTGCCAAGGATATTGAAGTTGCGGAGTCAACTGACCGATTGGGCAATAAGCCGCAAGAGAGGATGATGCGCCAAAGAATCCGACGAAGCATCGAGGGACCAATGACATGCCGTACAACTTGATTAATGCTTAGTATTAATTGTCTAGATCGATGTATGTCTTATATGTGGAGGATTAACTATGATAGCTAGGCATATAGCAAAATGAAGTCTTGGAGTCAAGATCGAGATCATGTTGGGAGTTCGAGAGTTCTTCGGAAGTCCGGATGTTCGTCGGAAGTTTTATCGGAACCAGCTAAGAAGTCACGGAGCTTGCTAGAGAAGCTCATCGGAACTCGCAAAGAAGATCGTTGTGAAGTCTAGGAGCTTGCTAGGAGTCCGCCGGAACATTGCCGAGAGATCGTCGGAAGTTCACCGGAAGATCACCGGAAGCTCGCTGGAAGAATAGACATAGGGACTTGTTTAGCTTAGCAAATATCTTAGGGTTTCATAGTTAGCACGTAATTGGGCTTGGATTTGGGCCAACCCAATTAGGGGCCAGCTAGGCCCATGTAAGAACTGTGTTGGGCCTAATAAAAGCCCAAACAATGCCCCAAGAAGTCTCACCTTCTGGGCATAGTCTTTGAGACTGTGTCAAGCGGTGGTACCACCGGTCTGGGCAGTTGTAGTGCCCCTGGTAGGGTGCCAGGCGGTGGTACCGCCCAGCACTGCCCCCCAAGTGGTGGTACCGCCAGACCTGGGCAGCGGTACCGCCCAGGACAGTGTTAGTGTCAGACTGACACTGGGTGGTGGCACCGCCCAACGTAGGCGATAGTACCGGCCGTGCTCAGGGAACCCGTGATGGGAAAGTTTTAAGCTCCAAGTTTAAATCAACTTGAAGCTTATAAATACCCCTCTCACCCTTGGTTAAAACTTACAAGCATAGAGAGTCTGAAAGCAAAGAAACGCTACTGCAATCTCTTTAGAAATTCTTGTTGAATCTCGGATTTTGATGATAAAATCAATTGATGGGTTAATTGATCGAATCCATATTATTGAGTTAAGTGTGCAGGATTAACTACGATAACCAGAAAACATAAAGCAAGAATACCGGAGTCAAGTTCGATAGACGTTTAAGAGTCCGAAGAATCGTCAGAGATGCTGCCGGAACCAATCGAGAAGAAATCGGGAACTTGTCGGAATTTTCGGAAGTTCGCCGAAGAGATCGTCGGAGGTTCGCGGAGATCACCGAGAAGGCTCGGCTACTCGTTGAAGTCGTCATAAGATCGGGAGCTTGCTGGGAGTCTGTCGGAAGAAATCCGAGGGCATATCGGAAGTTCGCCGGAAGTTCGTCAAAAAGCTCGCCGGAAGAAGACTCGATGTTCGCGGTTGAAAACTTACTTGGGATGTTTTTAGTTATGTAGTTCACATGTAATTAGGATTAGGATTAAAAGATAATTCTATATCCTGGTTAGGGGCCAACTTGGCCCAAAATTAGACTTGGTTTGGGCTAAATTTAAAGCCCAACCAGTGAACCAAAGGGTCTGGCGGTGGCACCGCCAGACTGGGCGATTGCACCGCCCAGCACCCGAGAGCCAGGCGGTGGCACCGCCCAGCACCCGAGTGCCAGGCAGTGGCACCGTTTGGTTGGGTGGTGGCACCGCCAGTCCACTGTTAGTGTCAGACACTAACAGGCTGTCATGGACAAACTTCGAAACAAGGTGTTTGATGTAATGCTTATATATGTCCGTGTCTTTTGGCATGTTCATGCCTTGTACAGCATGTAGAGGGGCAGCCGAAGGCTTAATAGTCCCATTTTAGTTGGGTTGATGGCCTCTTTAGGCTTGTAAATAAAAGGTTGTGTCATATGGACACGTGCGAGAGATTTTCGGTCTGTAATGGATCATTTTACCCTTTGTTGTGCCACTGTTCAGAGCTTGTAAAGTCTGTTTGTAATTTGCATTGTCTATGAAGTGTTTATCAGAGATGTTTGCTTGTGGATCCCGATTGAGGCGTTCTCTCTAGCCCGTTCTCTCTTTTGTTGGTCCTAAGGGACAATGGGAGGCTTCGGGGAGGCTGACCTTTGCGGACGGACACGCAAGGGTGCCGCACGACTTAGGCAAAACTAGCTAAGTCCGTGACAGATGGTATCAGAGCAGGACAAGCACTCATAGAAACACTTAGCATGCAAACATGGGGGACCTAGCGGGGCTGCGTTGAGGGCAGTCAGCACATGCGCGACCGTTTGGGGGAAAAACGGGCATGGAGATGTAGGGAAAAGGAGTCGCTCAGAGGAGCGGGCATCCGAGATTGGCATTCAGAGGAATGGCCAACCCTTCGCGCAAGAGGCACCACGAGAATAGGCAAGCTTGGAAGAATGTGGAGCACACAAAGGTTGGGATGGTTGAGTTTGAGCTACGGCTCAACGTTGACAACTATACTTGATGGTGCTCAAAGCAAGCGAGGCACTTGGTAAAGGATGAGACCATCAAAGGTGGAATGAGTTGCTCAACAACCAAAAGAGTTATGCAAAGCTCACAAAGGTGAGGGGAATTGCTAACTCGAAGAATTTGGTACTCATGCATGGGCTTGTATGCGGACGATGGAATGTTCGTGGCCATCCCAAGGCGACCGAAACTTGGCGCCATGGAGCATTGAAACTTTCTCTTCGGCATATGAAGGATACGTCTGTAGGAGGCTGAAGTGTGCAACGAGTTCAGCATGTTGCTAGGCCTTGAGGGGTGCAGCGGGGGCTGTATTGACGGGGAGGTGCAATCTAGCAAGTGCGTTTGTAGGAGGCAGAACAATGCACAGTTTGTTCAGTAGATCGGAGTAGTCCAAGGGGATGGTGGTCTCTGAAACGAAGAGAGATGTTGCTCCAATAGGACAGTTATCCAGGAGGGATAAGTCCTGGCTCTCCAGAGGGAGAATCATGTGAGACGGACCTCACATGTTGAGGAGGAGTACCACAACAAACAACAACTCCACGAAGCTCGATGGACTAAGCAAAGGCGAGGAGTTGCAGTGTCGACAAAGGCTTCAACGAGGACGTCAAAGGAATAAGTGGGCGAGAATGTCACGGACAAACTTCGAAACAGGGTGTTTGATGTAATACTTATGTATGTCCGTGTCTTTTGGCATGTTCATGCCTTGTACAGCATGTAGAGGGGTGGCCGAAGGCTTAATAGTCCCATTTTAGTTGGGTTGGTGGCCTCTTTAGGCTTGTAAATAAAAGGTTATGTCATGAGGACACGTGCGAGAGATTTTCGGTCTGTAATGGATCATTTTACCCTTTGTTGTGCCACTGTTCAGAGCTTGTAAAGTCTGTTTATAATTTGCATTATCTATAAAGTGTTTTTCGGAGATGTTTGCTTGTGGATCCCGATTGAGGCGTTCTCTCTAGCCCGTTCTCTCTTTTGTTGGTCCTAAGGGACAATGGGAGGCTTCGGGGAGGCTGACCTTTGCGGACGGACACGCAAGGGTGCTGCACGACTTAGGTAAAACCAGCTAAGTCCGTGACAAGGCGGTGGCACCGCCATTGACAGGCGGTGGCATCGCCAGCATCGGGAACCAAAGAGAATTTAAATTTTGGAGCCCAAAATTGAATCCTCTTGAGGCTTATAAATACCCCTCAATTCTCAACTAAGATAACAACTTTTTGTGAAGCAATTGATTGAGAGAAAGGTCTTAGAAAAGTCTTAGCAAGCCTTATTTTCAATTTGCTAGAGTGTTCACCTCCTCCTTCGCCGGAAGCTCGCCGGAAGAAGCGATTGACGCACAGGAGCATGATTGCAGTAAATATCTTAAGAAATATCGTAGTTAGCATAATGATTAAGTTGAAAATGGGAGGTGATCCCATTAACTTAATCTTGGGGCAATTGGGCCCCTGAAAAACCCAAATTGAGCCGAATGGATCAACCCATTTAGACCCTAATTTCTACCCGGTGGTTGAACTACCCAAGCCAAGAGGTGGCACCGCCTGGGCTAAGTCTCCGAGCGAGATTGGGCGGTGCAACCACCCTAGCCAGGAGGTGGCACCGCTTGGGCTCAGTCTCCGAGCGAGAGTGGGTGGTGCAACCTCCCTTGACAAAGGTGGCACCGCTTGGGCTCGATCTCCGAGCTCTGGCTGAGCGGTGCAACCGCCTCAGTCAGGAGGTGGCACCGCCTGAGCTCGGTCTTAGAGCTCTGGCAAGAGGTGCAACCGCCCCTTACAAGGGATGGCAACACCCAAAGGCTCAGTTTTCGAGCTCTGCCAAGCGGTGCAACCGCTCTAGTCAGGAGGTACAATCGGCAGATCCTGGAATTCCGGGAATTGACAGTTTTGAGCTCCAAATTCAAACTGGGTCGAGGCCTATAAATACCCCATCCATTCAGCACTGAAAGGGCACAAATATACACCGAAATCTTGATCTTGTTCTATCATTTTTAGAGCTCAAAATTGTTGTAAAGGCCAAAAGTTATTCTCTCTCTTTTCTTCCAAGTTCTGAGCTTTAAAGAGAGGAGAGAAAATTCTGTAAGGGTTGTCTCCTAAGCTCGTCAAAAGGAGTGAAACTATAAAAGGGTGGTTGGCCTTCGCCTATTGAAGGAATGCCTCTAGTTGACGTTAGTGACCTCGTCGGTGAAGGAAGCCAAAAGTGGAGTAGGTCCAGATTGACCGAACCACTCTAAATCTCGGTTTGCATTTACTTTGAGCATCTTATCTTTACTGCAAACCTCCTCAATAGCTTATTGCCTTCTGTGTTTTTACGAACTTGTTTTAAAGTTCAGTGCTTTCTGAATCGGCGTTTAGACGCAAATTAGTTTTATCGTTTGAACATTTTTTATCGTTGAAAGATTTCCACTGCACTAATTCAACCCCCCCCCCCCCCTCTTAGTGCTCTTGATCCTAACAATTGGTATCAGAGCGGGGTTAACTCTCAAATGGATTAAAACCCAAGAGAGATGGCATATGTCGGAAACCAAGAGGGCCATTCTATTACACGTCCACCCATGTTCAATGGGACAGACTACACCTATTGGAAGACCCGAATGAGGATCTTTCTTATTTCTATGGATTTTGAACTTTGGAATCTTATCAAAAATGGATTTTCGAAGTCTTCTCTTCCAATGATCGATTGGAATGAATTGGAGAAGAAAGCTTTCGCTCTTAATGCAAAGGCTATGAATGCCTTATTTTGTGTGCTTGATAAAAATGAGTTCAACCATGTTTCGGTTTGTGAAACTGCATTTGATATTTGGCACACACTCGAAGTGACTCATGAAGGCACAAGTAGAGTGAAAGAGTCAAAAATCAATCTTTTGTTACATTCTTTTGAACTTTTTCGAATGAAACCGAGTGAGACTATTGGTGACATGTTTACCCATTTCACGGATATCGTCAACGGTCTAAAAGGACTCGGAAAAAGTTTTTCAGATTTTGAGCTCGTAAATAAGATTCTAAGATCCCTTCCTAAGAGTTGGGATCCTAAAGTCACTGCTATTCAAGAGGTGAAAGATCTAAACAACTTTCCTCTTGAAGAACTAATCGGGTCATTAATGACCTACGAGATGACTTGCAAAGCTTATGAAGAGCAAGAAGACATCCTTCCAAAGAACAGGAAGGATATGGCACTTAGAACTTCAGAAGACCACTTGAGAGAAAACTCAAGTGATGAGGACTGTGACGATGACTTGGCACTTCTAACAAGAAAATTTAAAAAATTCATTAAAAGAAACAAGTTTAAAAATGACACAAAAAATAAACTTGAACCCAAGAAGGACCAAGTTATTTGCTATGAGTGCAAAAAGCCGGGACACTACAAGAGTGATTGTCCCCAAGTCAAAAAGAGAACATCAAAGAAGAAGGCGCTCAAAGCAACATGAGATGACTCGAGCGCGTTCGAAGAAGAGGAGTCCAACACCGAGCAAGTTGCTCATTACGCCTTAATGGCCATCGGAGAGGAGGTAACAAATTTAATAGATGCAGATTTATCATTTGATAAATTATTAAATACCTTCTATGACTTATTTGATGAATGCAAGATTATTAGTAGAAAATATAAATTACTAAAAAAGGAGCATAATAGTCTTACTTGTAATTTTGATAAGTTAAAAGCTGAATATCATGATAGTTTAGGTATATGCATAAAATGCTATGATCTAGAAACTCTCCAAAAGGAAAACTTGCTACTTAAGGACACCTTGAAAAAGTTCGAGGTTGGTAGCAAGTCCTTGAACATGATCCTTGCAAACAAGGGTCACGTTCCTAAAAGAAGTGGAATCGGATTTGTGAGAAGTCCTCACCAAAATCCAACCACCTTCATAAAAGGCCCTATCTTGCATGTTCGACACTAAAGCAAATGCAACTTTTGTTACAAACTTGGAGACAAAACGCATTATTGTCCATTCAAGAAAATTAGTCCAAACAAATTAATTTGGGTTCCTAAAGGTACCATGATAAATTCTATGCAAAATGATAAACAATGTAGATCTATTTTTGAGGCACCCAAAAGGAAATGGGTACCTAAAAATCATCCTTTCTTGTAGAAACCTATACCATCGCAAGCTAGGAGCAAGAGATGGTACCTTGATAGTGGATGCTCAAGGCATATGACCGGAGATCCATCTCAATTCTCTAAGCTCACTAGCATAGACGAAGGCTATGTCACATTCGGAGACAACAAGGGTAAAATCATTGGCAAAGGAACCATAGGTAATAAATCCAACTTCTTTATCGAAGATGTTTTGTTAGTTGATGGTTTAAAACATAACCTCTTGAGCATTAGTCAATTATGTGATAAAGGATATATTGTCAGATTCAAATCTAATGCTTGCATCATTGAAAAACCACATAAAAATACGTCTATGATTGCATTAAAACAAATAAACGTATACACTATTGACATCAATGATTTGTGTAATGAAATGTGTTTTTCAGTTTTGAATGAAGATGCTTGGCTATGGCATAGAAGATTAGGTCATGCTAGCATGAAACTAATCATTCAAATATCATCTAAAGAACTTGTAAGAGGAATTCCTTATATCAAGTTCATCAAAGATAATGTATGTGATGCTTGCCAATTAGGTAAACAAATTAAGGGTAGTTTCAAATCTAAGAATCAAATAAGCACCTCTAGGCCCTTAGAATTGATCCATATGGACTTGTTCGGACCAATCTCTACATCAAGCCTAGGAGGTAGCAAATACGCCTTCATCATTATGGATGACTATTGCAGATACACATGGACTTACTTCTTAAAACAGAAAAATGAATGCTTTAGATATTTTACCAAGTTTTGTAAACTTGTTCAGAATGAGAAGGGTTCTATGATTTCGTCAATTAGAAGTGATCACGGTGGTGAATTTCAAAACCATGATTTCGAAGAATTTTGTGAACTCAATAGATACAACCATAATTTCTCTACTCCTAGAAATCCTCAAAAAAATGGAGTAGTAGAAAGAAAAAATCAAAATATACAAGAAATGGCAAGAACCATGTTGAATGAACATAGCCTACCCAAATATTTTTGGGCCGAAGCCGTAAATACTGCATGCTATATTTTGAATAGAGTTCTAGTAAGACCCTTACTCACCAAAACTCCCTATGAGTTATGGAACAACAAAAAACCCAATGGTTCTTATTTTAAAGTCTTTGGGTGTAAGTGTTTTATCTTGAATGAAAAAGATAACTTAGAAAAATTTGATGCTAAATCCGATGAAGGAATCTTTCTTGGTTATTCTTCGGTTTCTAAAGCTTTTCGTATCTTCAATAAAAGAACTTTAATTATTGAAGAATCCATTCATGTTGTCTTTAATGATATTTCCGAAATCAGGAAAAACGATTTTGATGATGATGTTAATTTTGATTCCTTGAATTTAAATTAAACCCCGTCTCCAACTAGCAACTTGAATGCATCCACTTCTGAAACATCCTTACCCAAGGATTGGAAGTATGTAGATGCTCATCCTAAGGAGCTAATCTTAGGAGACACATCAAAGGGGGTTCAAACACGTTCTTCTCTTAAAAATTTTTGTTCCAACGCCGCTTTTCTCTCCCAAATTGAACCCAAATGTGTTGACGAAGCAATGAAAGATGATTCATAGATTATCGCAATGCAAGATGAATTAAATCAATTTGAGAGAAATGAGGTATGGAAGCTTGTTCCTACGCCAAATGACCATTTAGTTATTGGTACTAAATGGGTTTTTAGAAATAAGCAAGATGAATATGGTATCGTGGTTAGAAACAAGGCTAGATTAGTCGCCAAAGGTTTCAACCAAGAAGAAGGTATCGATTACGAAGAAACCTTCGTTCTTGTGGCTCGATTAGAAGCCATAAGGATGCTCCTTGCCTATGCTAGTAGTAATAATTTTAAGTTGTTTGAAATGGATGTTAAAAACGCTTTTCTTAATGGCTTTATTTTCGAAGAAGTCTATGTTGAACAACCTCCTGGATTTGAAAATAATAGCCTCCATAATCATGTGTTTAGATTAACTAAAGCTCTCTATGGTTTAAAACAAGCTCCGAGAGCTTGGTATGAGAGACTTAGTTATTTTCTTATTGAAAATAATTTCACAAAAGGCAAGGTTGATACTACATTGTTCATCAAGAATTTTGAAAATAATTTTCTCATTGTTCAGATTTATGTTGATGATATTATCTTTAGTTCTACGAATGAATCTCTTTGTGAATCTTTTGCTAAAACTTTGAGTCTTGAATTCGAAATGAGTTTAATGGGAGAATTAACATTCTTCTTAGGCTTACAAATCAAACAACTAAGCAATGACATCTTTATTAGTCAAACTAAATATGCTATAAATTTGCTGAAAAAGTTTAATATGAATAACTCAAAAGCTATTAACACTCCTATGAGCACCTCCACTAAGTTAGAAATTGATGAAAGTGGAGAAAGCTTCGATCAGAAAACTTATAGGGGTATGATAGGAAGTTTACTTTACCTCACTACAACTAGACCAGATATCATGTTCAGTGTAGGACTTTGTGCTAGATTTCAATCAAACCCTAAGCTATCTTATCTCAAAGCAGTTAAAAGAATACTTAGATATCTTAATGGTACCACAAATCTAGGATTTTGGTACCCAAAATAAGAGAATCTTGAGTTAATTGCTTATGCTGATGCAGACTTTGCTGGCTGAAGACTAGATAGAAAAAGCACATCAGGAACATGTCAATTTTTAGGACATGCCCTTGTTTCCTGGTCATCTAAGAAACAAAACTCGGTTGCACTATCAACAACCGAAGCTGAATATATTGCAGCAAGTGCATGACGTGCACAAGTTGTATGGATGAAAAACACCTTAGAAGATTATAAAATTCATCTTAAAAATATTCCTATTAAATGTGATAACACAAGTGCAATATGCATAACGAAAAATCCTATACAACACTTAAGAATAAAACATATTGATATTAGACATCACTTTATACGAGATCATGTTACTAATCATGATGTAATCATAGAATTCATTGATACTAAACATCAACCACCTGATATTTTTACAAAACCTCTTAATGAAGAACAATTTGATTTCATAAGAAGAGAATTAGGAATGTTGATGTGTCCAAACACATAAACTAGTTAAAATTATTTTCGGACTTTATTGAATGATCAAATCACTTGACTGCTATTACATGCCTAAATAACATGTTGGAAATTATGTGTTGAATACAAAAATTACCATAACAATAAGCATGTTTTGTCTTCATGATTATATAGCATAGTCTTGTCCGAATGCATGAAAGTGTTAATTTCATTTTCGGATTCGCTTAACAATTGGTATCCTAAAAATCGGATTTTCTCATACACTTATGAAAAATATTTTTCTGAAATGGATTTGATGAAATGATTCCTGCTTATGAATTCCATCTTGAAATATGTATGATAGTGTTTTTACTTGCAAAGATTTGTTTCACATACATATCTTGATACCTGTAAAAATGAAGCATGATTCAATCTCTCATCGACTTTAACTTCATGATTTAATCTCTCATCGGTTTTAATTTCACTCAAAGTAAACTCACAAATAGCTGGTATCACAAATGACCTTCCTTCTTAATGCAAAAAGATTATAACAAATAAAAAGGAAGAAGTATTCAAAGCAATCTATGTATCATGCTTCCTTTATATGCTTGGAAAATAACATGTAAAGGCATGAACAACTATCACACTTATGCTCAAAATTCGCTTATTGTTCTCCTGCTATCACAATTACCATGCTTTTTGTTGATGACAAAGGGGGAGAAATATATGAGTATTAATGCCATGCTTGCATCACCAAGAGATATATGAATAGATGCTATGATTGCTATAATTTGCATTATGCCTTGTGTGTATCATGTTAAGATATCAAAAACATGCATCGTAATTTTACGTATTGATATCTTACCATGAAATACGATAATTGCTAAAACATTTGAAATGTGTGCATCATGTAATGATATCAAAATCTTACTTCGCAGTTTTACATGAATTGCTACTATTACCATCATTCAAACTTGAAATGTGAAATTTGAAAATGAATGTCAAGCTTTGACATCATCTTCAGAGAGATATATTATGATGGGAGTATCGATAAGTTTAAATGATTTTAACTTATCAATATGTCTCTTGAATTCAAAAGGTTTGAATTCAAGAATGACTTATCTCAAGTATGGCATATAGAAAGGGGAAGTTAAGGTTAACTCCATTATCAATTGATTGTCATTATCAAAAAGGGGGAGATTGTTGAATCTCAGATTTTGATGATGAGGTCAATTATCATTTGTTATCTAATCTATATGTTGAGATAAGTGTGCAGGATTAACTACGATGAAAGTAAGATATGCAGTAGGAGTTGCGCCGGAGTCAAGACAATGATCACGTTGGGAGTTCGAGAGTTTGACGGAAGTTCGGACAATCGTCGGAGGTTCTACGGGAACAAATCCGAGAAGTCCATGAGCTTACGAAAGAAGCTCATCGGAACTCGCCAAGTGGATCGTCGCAAGTCCAGGAGTTTGCTGGAAGTCCGCAGGACCATCACCGAGGGTTCATCGGATGATCGACAGAAGTTCGCTGGAAGCTCGCCGGAAGAAGCGATTGACGCATCGGAGCAAGATTGCAGTAAATGTCTTAAGAAATATCATAGTTAGCACAATGATTAAGTTGAAAATGGGAGGTGATCCCATTAACTTAATCTTGGGGCAATTGGGCCCCTGAAAAACCCAAATTGGGCCGAATGGATCAACCCATTTGGACCCTGATTTCTGCCAGGCGGTTGAACCGCCCAAGCCAGGAGGTGGCACCGCCAGGGCTAAGTCTCCGAGCGAGATTGGGCGGTGCAACCGCCCCAGCTAGGATGTGGCACCGACTGGGCTTAGTCTCCGAGCGAGATTGGGCAGTGCAACCTCCCCTAATAAAGGTGGCACCGCTTGGGCTCGGTCTCCGAGCTCTGGCTGAACGGTGCAACCACCTCAGTCAGGAGGTGGCATCGCCTGAACTCGGTCTTTGAGCTCTGGCAGGAGGTGCAACCGCCCTTGACAAGGGGTGGCACCGCCCAGAGGCTCAGTCTTCGAGCTCTGCCAAGCGGTGCAACCGCTCCAATCAGGAGGTACAACCGCCAGATCCCGGAATTTCGGGAATTGATAGTTTTGAGCTCCAAATTCAAATTGGGTTGGGGCTTATAAATACCCCACCCGTTCAGAACTGAAAGGGCACGAAAATATACACCGAAATCTTGATCTTGTTTTGTGATTTTTAGAGCTTAAAATTGTTGTAAAGGCCAAAAGTTCTTCTCCCTCTTTTCTTCCAAGTTCTGAGCTTTAAAGAGAGGAGAGAAAATTCTGTAAGGGTTGTCTCCTAAGCCCGTCAAAAGTAGTGAAACTGTAAAAGGGTGGTTGGCCTTCGCCTATTGAAGGAAGGCCTCCAATTGATGTCGGTGACCTCGTCGGTGGAGGAAGCCAAAAGTGGAGTAGGTCAAGATTGACCAAACCACTCTAAATCTCGGTTTGCATTTACTTTGAGCGTCTTATCTTTACTGCAAACCTTCTCAATAGCTTATTGTCTTATGTGTTTTTGCGAACTTGTTTCAAAGTTCAGTGCTTTCCGAATCGACGTTTAGACGCAAATCAGTTTTATCGTTCGAACGTTTTTTATCGTTGAAAGATTTCCGCTACACTAATTAACACCCCCCCCCCCCCCCCTCTCTTAGTGCTCTTGATCCTAACAATGCAAACCAGATTTAGAGTGGTTCGGTCAATGTGATCTATATCCACTATCAGATTCCTCTTCCGATGAGGTCTCTAACGTCCACTAAAGGCCTTCCTTCCTTCAATAGGTGATGACCAACTATCTTTTACAACGCTTTCTCCTTTTCATGGGTTTAGGAGAGAACCCTTACAATTCTTACACCTCTCTTGAATGATCTCAAAACTTAGAAAGGGAGGAGGAGAACTCTAGTACTTGTTTACAACACTTGTATACCCTAATAACTCAAGATTATAATCACACTTCGGTGCCTTTTCGTGTTGAAAAGGGTGGGATATTTATAGGCCCTAATAGCTTTCAAAAAATGGAGCCAAAACATATCTCATCCCGGATTTTTTGGATACTAGCGGTACCACCGTCTTTACTGGGTGGTACTATCGCTTGACATCTGACACTCGGCAGTACCACTGCTCAGTCTGGGTGGTACTATCACTTGACAAAGCTCGGAGACTGAGCTCTGGCGGTAGCACTGCCTGACAGGGGTGGTACCACCACTAGCAGTAATAACTATCGACAGTATCATTGCCCAAACCAATTGGGGTGCTGTTTTCCAAGCGGTGCCACCGTCGGCCAGGAATTCAGCATCCTAGTTGGGCCTTGACTCCGGCCTAAACCAGCCCAACTCTGAGCCCAGTTGGCCCCGAACAGAGTTGATGGGATTACCTCCCAAATTAACTCTAATTATCAATTTAACTATGATTAAGGCAAGCATGGTTCATCATTTTTTCACTCGGCGATCTTCCGACAAACTTTTCGGTGAGTCTTTCGCCGAGCTTCCAGCGAACTCCTGACTAGCTCTCGGCTAGTCTTCCGGTGTGCTTCCGGCGATCTTCCGACGAGCTTTCAGCGAGTTTTCCAACGTGCTTCCGGTGATCTCACGATGAACTCTTGGCGAGCTCCCGGTTATATCATCCGAGTCTTTGACTTTGGCCCATCATCTGCTTTACGCCTTACTACTATCGTAGTTAATCCTGCATACTTATCTCAACACATGGATTAGATCAAATAATTTACCAATTGATTTCATCATCAAAATCCGAGATTCAACAATCTCCTCCTTTTTTATGATGATAACCAATTGGTTTTGGAGTTAACCGTAACTCACCCTATCTAGGTAAGCATGATATTGATAGAAATTTTCAGCATCAAGGTAAGCATGATATTAATAGAAATTTTCAACATCAAGGTAAGCATGATATCATACTAATCATTTTAAGAGATAACATGGAAATCAAAGCACATAATTATAATCATCAAAGTAAGTACCTTTTGAGTTTACAATATCAAGATAAACAACGTAGGATTACAACATCAAAGTAAATAGAATAAAAGAAGGGGATTTCATCCATTTCTCCCCCTTTGTCATCAGCATAAAAAGTCACAATTAATTATTGTCACGCCCCCTGAATTTAATTCTCATTCAGGAGGTGTGAACCTAACTCAAAATTTATAATATTAGAATTCAACAAAACAATCCAAGATCAATCACACATTTGAGGATATTGAGAAAACATTCAAGTCAATCATATCCATAATTCTATAATCCACAATTCATAAAACCTGTGTAGTTTATAATCATACCATCATATCACTTAATGATTCACAAAATCTAAAGTCAACTCAACAAAACCATAACCACATCATAAATCCATAAGCGTGGCAATCGATACAATAAAAAAACCAACATGTACTACATGTTTATATCAATATAGAGTTTAAACTTAACATTTCCAAAATCCTAACATGAGAGGTACGTTCTAAATATTTACAAGACACATCAATATAGAGTTATCATTGATATTTCATTTCACACAAAAGGAACTTATACAACATCAACTTATCAAGTATGAAAGATTTGCCCCAAAATCATATGGCTTTCCACTACCTCAGCCCATTTTAAATATTCTAGCGAGCGACAAGCTATCCTGAAAAATTTATATAGCAACGGGGTGAGCACATAGAGCTCAGCAAGTGACTAATATATCCATAGCAAAGAGGATAGTTTTGAATAAATAAGGTTTCAAAATAAAAGGCAAAGATACAAGAGTTTAAAGATAGCCACTCGACGAATGCAAAGTTACAATGTCATTTAATTTAAAGTATGTTTTGTTCGTAATAATGGATTAAGGGCTAATTGGAGAATATCATTGGCATAAGAAGTATATCCATGACATATGAAATATTTCAAAGCATATCAAAGAATAAATACGAAACAAAAGCTTAAATGTCGCATTTGACATTGCATACATTTCATTCTTATCCGAAACAAACATAGAAGCATAAAACCAAAGCTTTGGATATCATGTCAAATAGATAGAAGGTGAAGTGAGATCTCCAACATAATCTTCCATGTCTGGGAGCATCATCCATCCACGTTTGGATGAAGCCAAAGGGGGCCGGCAGAGCATCGTGGGCTCTATGCACATACCCTTTACCATTTCTAGCAAAGGTTCAGATAATCCATTTACTATTTCTAGCGAAGGTCCAAATAATCCCATTACCATTTCTGACAAAGGTCTAGATAATTTCACAAACACCAGATTATAAAAGGGCATTGTGAATAATAAGGTTGGTACATATCGGAAATACATACGGAACAAGGGAATGCATGTGCCTATATGAATCATTGCGATACAAACATGAACTTTACATGATAGCTGCAGATGTATAAATAATTGTTGGACAAGAGTATATAGGAATTTAAGGTAATAATGTAAAGCTTAACTGAAGTAAGGGTTTTTGCCAAAATTGATTTCCAAAGGGAAGAAACAAGAAGAGCCGAAATCGACCAAAGCTCGATTCTGATAGAATTTTAGAGGCAATTATATGAATTATTAAATAACCATTTGTAATCTAATTTATACAAAATATATGTTATTCGAAAGATATGTTAATCTAGTTTTAGGTAAATTAAATTTTACATGAATTGAAGTTTGCTGCAGGGAGTTACAAATAATTTTGTAGCTAAAGGTCTGAAAATATAAGCTCTATTTTACTAAGTCCACAGGGTCGATAAAAATAGATGTTTCAGTTTACAATGGTACTCCAAAAATTTCAAATAAGGTAAGCTCAGAAAGAATTTTAGTCTAGTTTCGAGTAAATCATACTTTGTATAAATCTGAGTTCCCAACAGAAAGTTATAAGCAGTTAAGCAATAAGAGGATAGAAATTACAATCCCTATTTTATAGAATCTATAGGGTTAATTAAAATAGAAGTCTTAGTAGGCAATTAAACTCCAAATCATTCAATCTTAGTGTCAAAATAAAGATCTTTAAGTCTACTTTCAAATGGATTTGACTTTGCATAAATCCAAGTTTAGTGCTAAAAGTTAGGTCTGAAATAGTGTATAGAGATCAGATTATTAAAAAATTACAGATTCATGGCTTGTATCAAAACGAAAGAAAGATTTGGTTCTAAACAGAAATATTTCAAATTATGAAGAATTAAAAGGAAAACAGAGATTAGGAATTACTGTGAGATGGGGTTAGAACACTTAGTTTAGAAGAGTTTGATTCCTAAATGTAGGGAGTTGATGCAAAACCTCAAGCAAAGCTTCCTCTTCCTCTTCTTCTTCTTCTTCTTCTTCCCTTCCCTTCTCAAACTAACGTTGGTTGTAGAAACTTAAGTTTTTTCTTTAATCTCTCATCTAATTACTTGGGTTTGGCTAATACAAGGGTTGCAAGGTGTCAAACATGCATGAAAGAGCTTATGTGTCATCCTTAGAACAAACATAAGTGGCACCAACCTTAGGTTAGCTAGTGGCACATATCCACCATTTTTTTTTAACTTAAATCTAAATCTTGTATAAATCATATCAAATTTTTAATATTCAATCTTTGAAAAATGGGAGATATTCCACTCTCCCCTCCTTAAAAGAAAAATTTAGTCATCTAAATTTATCATACCTCATTCGATGAAAAGATGAGGATAAGCTTTCTTCTTCAAAGGGTAATCTTTTATTTTTTGATCTAACTTTCCGTAAGCAAAACAGGCTTCAGTTACCCAAAAACATTGACTTGTTTCATGATTTAACCCACATCTTGCACATGATTGAGTCCTCTGTAGTAACTTTTCTTCCTCAAATCTGGACGTCTTAACCCTCTTATAACTTGTTTCAGATTTATTCCCTCTCTTATTTTTGCTAATAAACTTCTCCTTATCTTCTTGTTCCTGTTTCCTAAATTTCCTCCAAGTCTCTTGTTAGGACCCTTTTTCTAAGCTTTTGAATAATGTTTATTGAGTCTATTTAGTCCAGTTGTTTATTGAGTCAGTTTGGTTCAGTTAGAGTCAAGTAGAGGTTTATTTAATATTTATTTATTATTAGAGTTCAAGTCCTAATGGACTCTGGGTGGAACTCTATAAATAGGGATGTAACTGCTTCTTTTCAGTTATCTATGAAAAACACTATTCTGTCTTTTGACAAACCCTAGGAAGTCGATCCCCTCGAAGCGATCAAGGAGGGCCGATCCCCTCGAAGCAATCAAGGAGGCTGATCCCCTCGAAGCGATCAAGGAGGCTGATCCCCTCGAAGCGATCATTATCATCCCCTTTCTCTTCTTCTTTTTTGACGATAAGACTTTAGGGTCTTATCATCTCTTTTAATTATCAAAGCTCTATAGACCACATCGGCATAATCTTGGAGTTTTAATGCTGATATCCGACTTCTTATAGCTGACCTTAGGCCCCTTTCAAATTTTTTTACTTTTCTAATTTCATCATCAGTTATATGAGTGGCAAATCTGGAGAGCTCAATGAATTTAGATTCATACTTTGCAACCATCAAATTTCCCTAGATGAGATCCAAGAACTCTAATTCTTTCTGCTCTCTAATGCAATTTAGAAAATATTTATCATTGAACTTTTCTACGAATGCCTTCCATGTGATTGTCTCATGTTTGATTTCAAAAATCCTTTTAGTTATTCTCCACCAATGCTCAGCCTCTCCTTCCAACATAAAGGCTGCAAGAGAAACCTCCTAGTCTTTAGGGAAATTTAAGTTGTCAAATATTTTCTCTATATGCATCATCCATCATTCTGCTACCATCAGATCAGGCTCACCACTAAAATTGGGAGGACTAAGCTTCGTAAAATTTTTAATTTCCAACCTAGTCTGGTTTAATGTCCCCGTTCCATCATTTCTTCCTTGTTGGACTTGTTGTTGCATAACTTGTGTCATAGTCTCCAGAGTTCTCATAATTTCACTCAATTGATTAGCAGTAGATGCAACAGGAGAACCAAATGACCTCATCATCCTCGCTTCTAAAAAATAACAAAAGAGAATTCTTTTATCAATCTTTGAATAAAAGTCACTAAACCTTCAAATTTTTTTATTGCACATCTAGCATAACAAAAATCTTGGGGATTATCAAATCATGTTCTGATACTATCTCTATCATGCCCCACGAATTTAATTCTCATTTAGGAGATGTGAACCTAACTCAAAATTTATAATATTAGAATTCAACAAAACAATCCAGGATCTAATCACACATTTGAGGATACTGAGAAAACATTCAAATCAATCATATCCATAATTCCATAATCCACAATTCATAAAACTTGTGCAGTTTATAATCATACCATCATATCACTTAATGAGTCACAAAATCCAAAGCCAACTCAACTAAACCATAACCACATCATAAATCCATAAGCGTTATAATCTAAACAATTACAAAACCAATATGTACCACATGTTTATATCAATATAGAGTTTAAACTTAACATTCCCAAAATCCTGACATGAGAGGTATGTTCCAAATATTTACAATACACACCAATATAAAGTTATCGTTGATATTTTATTTCACATAAAAGGAACTTATACAACATCAACTTATCAAGTATGAAAGATTTGCCCCAAAATCATCTATCTTTCCACTACCTCAGCCCCTTTTAAACAATCTAGTGAGTGACAAGCTATCCTAAAAAAATTATATAGCAATGGGGTGAGCACATAGAGCTCAGCAAGTGACTAACATATCTGTGGCAAAGAGGATAGTTTTAAACAAAGAAGGTTTCAAAATACAAGGCAGAGATACAAGAGTTCAAATATAGCCACTCGACAAATGCAAAGTTACAATTGTTGAATCTCGGATTTTGATGATGAAGTCAATTGATGGATTAATTGATCTAATCCATATTATTGAGTTAAGTGTATAGGATTAACTATGATAGCATTAAGACATAAAGCAAGTTTATCAGAGTCAAGTTCGATGGGTGTTCGAGAGTCCGCCGAAAGTCCGAAGAATCGTCGGAAGTGCTACCGGAACCAACCGAGAAAGAATCGGGGACTTGCCAAAGTTTTCGAAAGTCCACCGAAAAGATCGTCGGAGGTTCGCGGAGATCACTGAGAAGGTTCGGATACTTGCCAATGACTCATTGAACTCGCCACAAGACCGGGAGCCTGTTGGGAGCCTGTCGGAAGAAATCCGAGGGTGTATTGGAAGTCCACCAGAAGTTCGCTAGAAAGCTCGTCGGAAGGAAACTCGATGTTGCCGCTTAAAAATTTGCTTAGGACTATGTCTTAATTTCGTAGTTTGCATATAATTTGGGTTAAGATCAAGGGTTAATCCTATAACCCGATTAGGAGCTAATTGGACCCGAGTTTGGACTGGTTTGGGCCAAGTTTGGAGCCAAACTAGTGAGCTGGAATAGTCTAGGCAGTGGCACCATTTGATTGGGTGGTGGCACTACCGGACTAGGTGGTGGCATCGCCCAGAACCCGAGAGGTCCGACGAAGGCACCGCTAGGACACTACCGGACTAGGTGGTGGCATTGCCCAGAACTAGAGAGGTCCGACGGTGGCACCGTTAGTATATTACCGGACTAGGCGGTGGCACTGCACAAAACTCGATAGATCTGTCGGTGTCACCGCTAGTACACTGTCAGTGTCAGACATTGACAAGCGGTGGCATCGCTACCTACAGGCGGTGGCACCTCCAGCATCAGGAAACCTAAAAGTAATTTAAATTTGGAGCCCAAATTTGAATCCTCTTAGGGCCTATAAATACCCCTCAATTCTTAGCAGAGATTACACCTTTTTGAGAAGTTAGAGATTGAGAAAAAGCTTTAGCAAAGTCTTGTTTTTAATAGCTTTAAGTGTTCACCTCCCTCTCTCTTTGAAAAATATGTAAGAGTGTGAACTATTTGCAAAAAGGTTGTAAGAGGGGTATTTGATCCTTCCCCTTCAAAGTAATTTACTAGTGGAAGTTGGGAGCCTCATCGAAGAAGGCTTCGCAAGTGGATATAGATCAATTGACCAAACCACTTTACATTGTGGTGTTCCTTAAATGTGTGAGTGTTTAATTTTCTGAACCACTTATCTTCTTAGCAGCAAACTGTTCAGTTTTCTTCTCCCTACTCTTGACTTCCTTTACTCGAGCTATTTTAGCTAAGTCATCCTTCATCGAATCCAAATCTCTACACATTTACGAAATCAATTTCAAACTTACGAGTTTTAATCCGCTGCACTAATTCACTCCCCCCCCCCCTTAGTGCCGCTTCAATCCTAACAATTGGTATCAGAGAAAGGCTCACTCTTATATTTGGTTTAATACCCAAGAGAGATGGCTTACTCCGGCATGCAAGAGGGTCACTCTATTACTTGTCCGCCTATGTTTAATGGGTCGGATTACACGTATTGGAAGACTTGTATGAGGATCTTCCTTATTTTCATGGATTTTGAGCTTTGGACTATTATCAAAAATGGATTTAAAAAATCTTCTCTTCCGATGAGCGAATGAGATGAATCGGAGCAGAAGGTTTTTGCTCTAAACGCAAAGGCTATGAATGCCTTGTTTTGTGCACTTAACAAAAATAAATTTAATCGTGTTTCGATTTGTGATTCGGCTTTTGATATTTATAGAACTCTTGAGGTCACTCATGAAGGCACTAGCCAAGTGAAATAGTCCAAAATCAACATTCTTGTGCATTCTTACGAACTTTTCCGGATGAAACCAAGTGAGTCCATCGGAGACATGTACACCCGTTTCACGGATGTCATCAATGGACTCAAAGCTCTTGGTAAAGGTTTTTCTAACTTTGAACTAGTAACTAAAATTTTAAGATCCCTTCCAAAGAGTTGGGATCCAAAAGTTATGACCATTCAAGAGGCCAAAGACTTTAAAACATTTCCTCTCGAAGAACTTATTAGGTCTCTTATGACCTATGAAATGATGTGTCATGCTCATGAAGAGCTCAAGAACCCCCTTCCAAAGATCAGGAAGGATATGACACTTAGAATACAAAAAGTCCACTTGAAAGGAACATCAAGTGATGAGGACAGTGACGATGACATTGCACTTTTAACTCAAAAATTTTAAAAAATTTATAAGAAAGAAAAATTTAAAAATGACACCAAAAATAAACTTGAATATAAAAAGGACTAAGTAATATGCTACGAATGCAAGAAGCCATGGCACTTAAAAAATGAATGCCCCCAAGCCAAGAAGAAGCAACCGAAGAAGAAGAAAGCTTTAAAAGCGACTTGGGATGACTAAAGTGATTCCGAGAATGAAGAAGCTAGCAACAAAGAGGAGGCAAACTTCGCGCTAATGGCTTTAGGAGGAGAGGTATGTGATTTAATTAATGAAGATTTATCTTTTGATGAACTTTCTATCGCTTTTTATGTATTATTTGATGAGTGTAGAACTATTAGTAAAAAGTTCAATCTATTAATGAAAGAGCATGCCTTTAATAGATTGAACTTTTTACTAATAGTTCTACACTCATCTAGTAAAAAGTACAAAATAAGCTTGATAATCTTTAAACTCCTCCATGCTCTAAGTGTGAACACTTAGAAGCAATAAAAAAATGAGAATTTGCTACTTAAAGAGACCTTAAACAAGTTAAGGTCGGTAGCAAAGGCTTGGACATGATCCTTGCAAACAAGGGTCACGTCGCAAATAGAAGTGGAATTGGTTTTATGAGAGGATCCCACCAAAATCCTACCACCTTTATTAAAGGACCCATATTACATGTTTCACCTTATATGAAATGTAACTTTTGTTGTAAATCTGGACATGTTGTTTACAAATATCCATTTAAGAAATTAGTCTACATAAGTTGATATGGGTACCTAAAGGAACTATAAATAATTCAATGATGAATGACAAAATTAGTAGATCAATTTTTGAGGCAACAAAAATTAAATGGGTACCTAAAAACCATCCTCTTTTGTATACAAACTCACAAGCTAGGAGCAAGAGATGGTATTTTAATAGTGGATGCTCAAGGTACATGACCGGAGATCCATCTCATTTCTCTATACTCACTAGCAAAGAAGAAGGGTATGTCACCTTCGGAGACAACAACAAAGGTAAAATCATTGGCAAGAGAACCATAGGTAACAAATCAAGTTTTTCAATTGATGATGTGTTGCTAGTTGATGGATTGAAACACAATCTCTTAAGCATTAGTCAATTATGCAATAAAGGTTATATCATTAGATTTGAATCTAATGTGTGCATTATTGAAAAATCAAACAATAACATATCAATGATTGCCTTAAAACAAAATAATGTCTACACCATCAACCTTGATGAACTTAATAATGAAATGTGCTTTTCTGCTTTAAATGATGATGCTTGGCTTTGGCATAGGAGATTAGGTCATGCAAGTATGAAACTAATATCTAAGATTTCATCTATAGAGTTAGTACGAGGGATTCTCAATATGAAGTTTGTTAAGGACAAAGTATGTGATGCTTGTGAACTAGGAAAACAAATAAAAACTAGTTTCAAACCAAAAAATCAAATTCGCACCACTAGACTATTGCAATTGATCCATTTGGACTTATTTGGACCAATTGACACAATGAGTCTAGGAGGAAGCAAAAATGCTTCGTAATTGTAGATAACTATAGTAGATACACTCGCACCTATTTCTTAGCTCACAAAAGTGATTGTTTCAAATGTTTCTCTAAATTTTATAAACTTACTCAAAACAAAAAAGACTTCATGATTTCATCAATTTGGAGTGATCACGGTGGCGAATTTCAAAACCGTGACTTCCAAAGTTTTTGTGAATCTAATGGATATAATCACAACTTCTCTACTCCGAGAAATCCTCAACAAAATGGGGTAGTTGAAAGAAAAAATAGAAATTTATAAGAAATGACAAGAACCATGTTAAATGAATATAGTCTACCTAAGTATTTTTGGGCCAAAGCCGTTAATACGGCTTGCTATGTCATGAATAGGGTTCTAATAAGACCATCTCTATCAAAAACTCCTTATAAATTATGGAATAACAAAAAACCAAATGTTTCTTATTTTAAAGTTTTCGGTTGCAAATGCTTTATTTTGAATGAAAAGGATGCCTTAGGAAAATTTGATGCTAAATCTGATGAAGGCATCTTTCTTGGTTACTCTTTCGTTTTTAAGGCTTTTCGTGTTTTTAACAAAAAACCTTAGTTATAGAAGAGTCTCTTCATGTATTTTTTAATAAAATTTTTAAGTTAAAGAAAAATGATTTTGATCATGATCTTAGTTTTGATAATTTGAATTTAAATGAACCCCCTTCTCAAAATAGCAACTTGGATGCATCTTCTTCCGAAATTTCCTTACCCAAGGAATGCAAGTATGTAAATGCTCATCTAAAGGAGCTAATTATAGGAGATACATAAAAAGGGGTTTATACTCGTTCTTCCTTCAATAATTTTTGTGGTAATGCCGCCTTCCTTTCTCAAATTGAAACTAAATGCATTGACGAAGCCTTGAAAGATAATTCATGGGTTATTACAATGCAAGAGGAATTGAACTAATTTGAGAGGAATAAGGTAATGAAGCTTGTTCCTAGAGCTAGTGACCATTTAGTCATTGGTACTAAATGGGTATTTAGAAACAAACAAGATGAATGCGGTATCGTGGTTAGAAACAAGGCTAGACTAGTAGCCAAAGGTTTCAATTAAGAAGAAGGCATTGACTATGAAGATACTGTTGAATCTCGTATTTTGATGATGAAACTACTTGATATATGTTTATGATTTAATCTACGTTTTGAGTGACGCGGGATGCTTCAATCAAGATGAGACAATTAAAGCAGGAAAATCATGTTGTGCCGGAGGAACATGTCAGAAGATTGGACGTTGGGCCGGTGGATCGGTCGATGTATCGACAGAAGGCTTCGGACCGTGGACTCGGGCATCGGGCCAAGAAGAGTGGGTATTGTGCCAAAGATATCGGAGTTGCGGAGTCAACTGGCCGATTGGGCAATAGGCTGCAGGAGAGGACGATGCGCCAAAGAATCGGACGAAGCATCGAGGGACCAATGACATGCCGGACAACTTGGTTAATTGCTTAGGATTAATTGTCTCGATCGAAGTTTTGTTTTAAGTGTGCAGGATTAACTACGATGAAAGTAAGATATGCAGCAGGAGTTGCGCCGGAGTTAAGACAATGATCACGTCGGGAGTTCGAGAGTTCGACAGAAGTTCGGACAGTCGTCGGAGGTTCTACGGGAACAAATCCGAGAAGTCCATGAGCTTGCCAAAGAAGCACGTCGGAACTCGCCAAGTGGATCGTCGCAAGTCCAGGAGTTTGCCGGAAGTCTGCAGGAGCATCACCGAGGGTTCATCGGATGATCGGCGGAAGTTCGCCGAAAGAAGCGATTGATGCACCGGAGCAAGTTACAGTAAATGTCTTAGGAAATTTAGTAGTTAGCACAATGATTAAGTTGGAAATGGGAGGTGATCCCATTAACTTAATCTTGGGCCAATTGGGCCCCTAAAAAACCCAAATTAGGCCGAATGGATCAACCCATTCAGACCCTGATTTCTGCCAGGCGGTTGAACCGCCCAAGCCATGAGGTGGCACCGCCTGGGCTAAGTCTCCGAGTGAGACTGGGTGGTGCAACCGCCCCAGCCAGGAGGTGGCACCGCCTGGGCTCAGTCTCCGAGCGAGACTGGGCGGTGCAACCTCCCTTGACAGGAGGTGGCACCGCTTGAGCTCGGTCTTCGAGCTCTGGCAGGAGGTGCAACCACCCCTGACAGGAGGTGGCACCACCCAGAGGCTCAGTCTTCGAGCTCTGCCAGGCGGTGCAACCGCTCCAGTCAGGAGGTGTAGCCGCCAGATCCCGAAATTCCGGGAATTGATAGTTTTGAGCTCTAAAGTCAAACTGGGTTGGGGCCCATGAATACCCCACCCATTCAGCACTGAAAAAAAATAAAACATACACCGAAATCCTGATCTTATTCTATGATTCTTAGAGCTCAAAATTGTTGTAAAGGCCAAAAGTTCTTCTCCCTCTTTTCTTCCAAGTTCTGATCTTTAAAGAGAGAAGAGAAAATTCTGTAAGGGTTGTCTCCTAAGCCCATCAAAAGGAGTGAAACTGTAAAAGATTGGTTGGCCTTCACCTATTGAAGGAAGGCCTATAGTTGACGTCGGTGACCTCGTCGGTGGAGGAAGCCAAAAGTGGAGTAGGTCAAGATTGACCGAACCACTCTAAATCTCAGTTTGCATTTACTTTGAGCGACTTATCCTTACTGCTAATCTCCTCAAAAACTTACTGCTTTCTGCGCATACATGATCGGGTTTCAAGCTTTGCACTTTTCGAATCAGCGTTTAGACGTAAATCAGTTTTCTCGTACGATCATCATATTTCAGTTTGCGTTTACGTTTTGATTTCTATTATAACTGCAAATTACCTTTATATCCTTGCTTTAACTGCATCTCGCTTAATCAAAAGTTAAAGTGATTTACGAATCGACTTTTCTACCAAAATCACTTTTATCGCACGAATGCGATTTTTATCGTAGAAGGTTTTCCGCTGTAGTAATTCACCCCCCCCCTCTTAGTGCTCTTGATCCTAACAATTGGTATCAGAGCTCGGTATTTCTCATTTCGTATTTACACCCGAGAGAAATGGCTCTTCATGGCTTTCAAGAGGGCTTATCGGTCTTTCATCCACCGTTGTTTAACGGATTGGACTACACTTATTGGAAAACTCGAATAAGAGTTTTCTTGATTTCTATGAATTTGAATTTATGGAATATCGTTGAAAACAGTTTTTAACTTCCCTCTAAACCGATGAACGAATGGTCGAATTTGGAGAAGAAGTATTTTTCTTTAAACGCAAAGGCTATGAATGCCTTATTTTGCGTTTTGGACAAAAATGAGTTCAATCGGATTTCTACGTGCGAAACAGCTTTTGACATTTGGCGAACACTTGAAATCACACACAAGGGAACTAGTAGAGTCAAAGACTCGAAAGTTAACATTTTATTGCATGATTTTGAGCTTTTTCGAATGCAACCAAGCGAGACTATAGGCGACATGTACACCCGTTTCACGGATGTCGTCAATAGTTTAAGAGCTCTTGGAAAATGTTTTTCGGATTTTGAACTCGTAAACAAGATTTTGCGTTCTCTTTCTAAGAAGTGGGATTCAAAAGTAACTACAGTACAAGAAGCTAAAAACCTAAACAACTTACCACTTGAAGAACTAATTGGTTCATTGATGACATATGAAATGGTGCACAATGCACATGATGAACATGATGAACAAAATCACCTTCCAAAGAACAAGAAGGATTTGGAACTCCGGACAAATGAATACCACTTGAGCGATGACTCAAGTGATGAGGACAATGATGAACTTGAACTTCGAACACTAAATCTTAATAAGTTTATTAAACAAAAATTTAAAATAAACAATAAACTTGAACAAAGGAAGAGGCCAAAGAAGAATAACACAAAGTGGGATGAATTGAGCTCCTTTGAAGACGAGGAGAAAATCAAGAAAGGCGAGGTGGCAAACTACGCCTTAACCACTTTCAATGATGAGGTAATCGAAATCCCCCTAATTTATTTTGAAATTACTTGATGCTCTCATGATGTATTTTCTTTTTTAGTTTAGAATTAATGTTTAAAAAAAAAATTATGATCATGCTAGTAATTTCGAAAATGATAATATTGCATATTTTATAAAGAAACAAAATGATTTTGATTGAAAATATGAAAACATGGTTAAGAAGTAATAATGTGTATCATGTTGATGTCTATTGTTATTTCTCGATTTTGAAGTTATGATTAATGAGTATATATTTTTGAAATTATGTATGATGATTCTTGATAATTATGGATTATCAATTTTCATGATAATAACGATGGCTTTAAAAATTGATGCATATTTTGATTTGACATAAATGAAAAGGCATGCTAACATGAAATCGATCACTTAAGATGAAACACTTAAAAAAGGGGGAAAAATATATTATCAATGAAATCATGAATCTATTTATGTAATAAATATTGTGAGCCATAAAAATGATTTTGATGATTTGAAATGAGTTTTATCAAAATCATGATCACGATTTGTCAAATTGAATGAATTGAAAATGAATGATGATTTTTCTCTTGAATGATTGTGACCCGTATTCCTTGTATTCATGATATGATTTTTATGCAATTCTTTGTATTCATGAAAGGTTTATCTCATCACCCAATTATTTTCTTCTTGATATTCCTTATGTGATGATATGAATACATGAAATATTCATTAATTTATTTTGATATATACAAATGAAAAGTTATGATCATGCATGGTAGGATATAATTTGATAAAATTAATACTATCATGATATGAAGCATTTATGATTTGCAATGATGCATGCAATACTTGAGCTTTTTAATTATGATGTGATGTATTGCATATGATGTAAATCATGATTCAAAATGCTATGAGTTGTTACTAAAATGATGTATTATAAATGTTGATTTAATGTCATGAATACTCTAAATGATGAATGTTTGGTATCATGATCAAAATGTTGATAAATAGTTAAAAATTTAAGTATCATGTATAATATGCTCATAATATTGATTGATGTTAGGATCGAGAGCACTAAGAGGGGGGGGTGAATTAGTGTAGCGGAAATCTTTCAGCGATTAAAAACGAAAGCTGCGTTCGTTCGATAAAAACTATTTTGATGCAAAAGCCGATTCTAAGATTACTTATGATTAAGTACAGTTTACGTCTAAACACAGTTTGCGTCTAAGCGCAATTTGCGCAATTTGCGTCTAAATGCAGTTTGTGTCTTAATGTAGTTTGCGTCTAAATGCAGATTGCGACTAAGCACAGTTTGCATCTAAGTGGAGTTTGCGTCTTAGGCTCAGATTGCGTCTAAGCGCAGTTTGCGTCTAAGAGCAGATTGCGTCGAAGCTTAGATTGCGTCTAAGCGCAGTTTGCGTTTAAGCGCAGATTGCGTCTTAAGCGCAGATTGCGTCTAAGCGCAGTTTGCGTCTAAACACAGTTTTACGTCAAAACGTAGATTCGGAAAGATTTGAACTTAGACACTCGTTCGTAAAAGCACAGAAGTCAGTTTGCAGTTATAAATGGAATATAAACGTAAACTACAGAGAAACTCGTTTGTAAAAGCGCAGAAATCAGTTTGCAGTTATAAACAGAATCAAGACGTAAATGTAAACTGCAGAGAAACTCATTCGTAAAAGCGCAGAAATCAGTTTGCAGTTATAAACAGAATCAAGACGTAAACGTAAACTGCAATGTAGAGATCATACGAAAACACCGATTTACGTCTGAATGCAGATTCGGAAAGAACAGAACTTAGATAATCGTTCGTAAAAGCGCAGAGGGCAGTAGCTATGTAGGAGGTTTGCAGTAATGATAAAGTGCTCAAAGTAAAAGCAAACCAGAGATTTAGAGTGGTTAAGTCAGTCTTGACCTACTCCACTTTTGGCTTCCTCCACCGACGAGGTCACCGACGTCAACTAGAGGCCTTCCTTCAATAGGCGAAGGCCAACTGCCCTTTTACAGTTTCACTCCTTTTGACGGGCTCAGGAGACAACCCTTACAGAACCTTTCTCTCCTCTCTTTACAACTCAAGACTTGAAGAACAGAAAGAGGAGAACTTTTGGACTTTTACACAAATTTGAGCTCTTAGAATCACAGAAAAGATCAAGAATTCGGTGTAGGTCTGTGTCTCTTCAGTGCTGAATGGGTGGGGTATTTATAGGCCCCAACCCAGTTCAAATTTGGAGCTCAAAACGATCAAATCCCGGAATTCCGGGATCAGTCGGTTGCACCTCCTGACTGAGGCTGTTGCACCGCCTGGCAGAGCTCGAAGACTGAGCCTCTAGGCGGTGCCACCTCTGTCAGGGGCGGTTGCACCTCTCTGCCAGAGCTCAAAGACCGAGCTCAGGCGGTTGCACCGCCTGACTGGAGAGGTTGCACCGCTTGGCAAAGCTCGAAACTTGAGCTCTGGTGGTGCTACCTCTTGACAGAAGAGGTTGCACCGCCCAGTCTCGCTCGGAGACTGAGCCTTGGGCGGTTGCACCTCTTGGCTATGGTGGTTGCACCGCCCAGTCTCGCTGGAAGACATAGCCTGGGCGGTCCTACCTCCCTGCCTGGGCGGTTGCACCTCCCACAGCAACCTGGGTCCGAATGGGCTGAACCATTCGACCCAATTTGAGTTCTTCAGGGGCCCAATTGCCCCAGGATTAAGCTAATGGGATCACCTCCCATTTCTAACTTAATCAAAGTGCTAACTACGATTATTTCCTAAGACATATTCTGCAGCTTGCTTCGGTGCGTCACTCGCTTCTTCCGGCGAGTTTCCGGCGAACTTCCGTCGATCATCCGATGAACCCTCGGTGATGCTCTTGTGGACTTCTGGCAAACTCCTGGACTGCGATGATCCACTTGGCAAGTTCCGACGAGCTCCTTTGGCAAGCTTCTGGACTTCTCGGATTTGTTCCCGCAGAACCTCCGACGATTGTCCGAACTTCCATCGAGCTCTCGAACTCCCAACGTGATCATTGTCATGACTCCGGCGCAACTCCTGCTACATGTCTTACTTTCATCATAGTTAATCCTACACACTTATCTCAACACATACATTAGACAACAAATGACAATTGACTTCATCATCAAAATCCGAGATTCAACAATCTCCCCCTTTTTGATGATGACAGTCAATTGATAATGGAGTTAACCTTAACTCCCCCTGTCTATATGTCATACTTCTCGAATTTAAAAACTTTATAAATTCAAGAGACATATTCGCATTATGATTCCTATCATAATGTATCTCTTTGAAGATGATGTCAAGGCTTGACATACATTTTCAAATTTAACAATTTTGAATGATGGTTATTGTAGCAATTCATCATATTGTAAGATATCGACATGTAAAGCTATGAAGTAAGATTTTGATATCATATGATGTACACATTTCGAATATTTTAGCAAGTGTAGCATTGCATCACATGGTAAGATATCAGTTCGTACGATGCAAATTTTTGTTTGATATCTTGATACAGGGAATATGGCAATCATATATTTCTTGGTGATGCAAGTATGGCCTAATCATAGTATCAGTGATAGCAACCATATCAACATCAGTAATAGCAACCATATCATTATCAGTGATAGTAGGTATGGCCTAATCATAACATTAGTAATAGCAACCATATCAATTCATATTTTTCTCCCCCTTTGTCATCAACAAAAAGCATGGTAGCATTATCAAAAAGCATGGTAGATGTGATTCCAGCAGGTTATCAAGCACATAAAGGAAGGCATGACACATATAATACTTTGAATATCTCTTCTCCTTGTTATGTTATAGCTCGTTGCTTGAAGGAGGAAACTCATTTTTCAAAAAGTTTTCATAAGAGTATACAGGAAAATCCTATTTTTAGCATTCAAACCGAAAATAAGATGAACTTCTTACATGCATTCAGATATGAGTAAGCTACTGATTTTCAAAAACATTTGTCACATAATTTCCAACATGTTATTTGATCAAGTGATACCAAGGCATGTAATAGTAATCAATAACGTCCGAAAAATAATTTTAACTAGTTTAAGTATTCGGACACATCAACATTCCTAATTCTCTTCTTATGAAATCAAATTGTTCTTCACTTAGAGGTTTTGTAAAGATATCAGCTAGTTGATATTTCGTATCAATGAATTCTATGATTACATCATGATTCGTAACATGATCTCGTATAAAGTGATGTCTGATGTCAATATGTTTTGTTCTTGAGTGTTGTATAGGGTTTTTTGTTAGACATATTGCACTTGTGTTATCACATTTAATGGGAATATTTTTAAGATGAACTTTATAATCTTCTAAGGTATTTTTCATCCAAACAACTTGTGCACAGCATGCACTTGCTACAATATATTCAGCTTCGGTTGTTGATAGTGCAATCGAGTTTTGTTTCTTAGATGACCAGGAAACAAGGGCATGTCCTAAGAATTGACATGTTCCTGATGTGCTTTTTCTATCTAATCTACAGCCAGCGAAGTCCGCATCAGCATAAGCAATTAACTCAAGCTTCTCTGATTTTGGGTACCATAATCCTAGATTTGTGGTACCATTAAGATATCTGAGTATTCTTTTAACTGCTTTGAGATGAGATATCTTAGGGTTTGATTGAAATCTAGCACAAAGTCCTACACTGAACATTATGTCTGGTCTAGTTGCAGTGAGGTAAAGTAAACTTCCTATCATACCCCTATAGGTTTTTTGATAGAAGCTTTCTCCACTTTCATCAATTTCTAACTTAGTGGAGGTGCTCATAGGAGTGTTAATAGCTTTTGAGTTATTCATATTAAACTTCTTTAGTAAACTGATAGCATATTTAGTTTGACTAATAAAGATGTCATTGCTTAGTTGTTTGATTTGTAGACCTAAGAAGAATGTTAACTCTCCCATTAGACTCATTTCGAATTCAAGACTCATAGTTTTAGCAAAGGATTCACAAAGAGATTCATTCGTAGAACCAAAGATAATATCATCAACATAAATTTGAACAATGAGAAAATTATTTTCAAAGTTCTTGATGAATAATGTAGTATCAACCTTGCCTTTTATGAAATTATTTTCAATAAGAAAAGAACTAAGTCTCTCATGCCAAGCCCTTGGAGCTTGTTTTAAACCATAGAGAGCTTTAGTTAATCTAAACACATGATTAGGGAGACTATTATTTTCAAATCCAGGAGGTTGTTCAACATAGACTTCTTCGGAAATAAAGCCATTAAGAAAAGCGCTTTTAACGTCCATTTGAAATAATTTAAAATTAATACTGCTAGCGTAGGCAAGGAGCATTCTTATGGCTTCTAATCGAGCCATAGGAGCGAAGGTTTCTTCATAGTCGATACCTTCTTCTTGGTTGAAACCTTTGGCCACTAATCTAGCCTTGTTTCTAACCACGATACCATTTTCATCTTGCTTGTTTCTAAAGACCCATTTAGTAACAATAACTAAATGGTCATTTGGCCTAGGAACAAACGTCCACACCTCATTTCTCTCAAATTGATTCAATTCATCTTGCATTGCGATAATCCATGAATCATCTTTCATGGCTTCATCAACACATTTTGTTTCAATTTGGGAGAGAAAGGCGGCGTTGGCACAAAAATTTTTAAAAGAAGATCGTGTTTGAACCCCCTTTGATGTGTCTCCTAAGATTAGCTCCTTAGGATGAGCATCTACATACTTCCAATCCTTGGGTAAGGAAATCTGAGAAGTGGATGCATCCAAGTTGCTAGATGGAGACGGGGTTTCGTTTAAATTCAAAGAATCAAAATTAACATCATCGTCAAGATCATTTTTCCTAATTTCGAAAATCTCATTAAAAACAACATGGATGGATTCTTCAATAATTAAAGTTCTTTTATTGAAAATACGAAAAGCTTTAGAAACCGAAGAATAACCAAGAAAGATTCCTTCATCAGATTTAGCATCGAATTTTCCTAAGTTATCCTTTTCATTCAAGATAAAACATTTACACCCAAAGACTTTAAAATATAAGACATTGGGTTTTTTGTTATTCCATAACTCATAAGGAGTTTTGGTGAGTAAGGGTCTTACTAGAACTCTATTCAAAATATAGCATGTAGTGTTTACGGCTTCGGCTCAAAAATATTTGGGTAGGCTATGTTCATTCAACATGGTTCTTGCCATTTCTTGTAAATTTCGATTTTTTCTTTCTACTACCCCATTTTGTTGAGGATTTCTTGGAGTAGAGAAGTTATGGTTGTATCCATAGAGTTCACAGAATTCTTGGAAGTTATGGTTTTGAAATTCTCCACCATGATCACTTCTAATTGACGAAATCATAGAACCCTTCTGATTTTGAACAAGTTTACAAAACTTGGTAAAATATTTAAAGCATTCATTTTTTTGTTTTAAGAAGTAGGTCCATGTATATCTGCTATAGTCATCAATAATGACGAAGGCGTACTTGCTACCTCCAAGACTCGATGTAGAGATTGGTCCGAATAAGTCCATATGGATCAATTGTAAGGGCCTAGAGGTGCTTATTTGATTCTTAGCTTTGAAACTACCCTTAATTTGTTTACCTAATTGGCAAGCATCACATACATTATCTTTGATGAACTTGATATGAGGAATTCCTCTTACAAGTTCTCTAGATGATATTTGAGTGATTAGTTTCATGCTAGCATGACCTAATCTTCTATGCCATAGCCAAGCATCCTCATTCATAACCGCAAAACACATTTCATCACATAAATCATTGATGTCAATAGTGTATACGTTATTTTGTTTTAATGCAATCATAGACATGTTCTTATGTGGTTTTTCAATGATGCAAGCATTAGATTTGAATTTGACAACGTATCCTTTATCACATAATTGACTAATGCTCAAGAGGTTATGTTTTAAACCATCAACTAACAAAACATCTTCAATAAAGAAGTTGGATTTGTTACCTATGGTTCCTTTGCCAATGATTTTACCCTTGTTGTTGTCTCCGAAGGTGACATAGCCTTCGTCTATGCTAGTGAGCTTAGAGAATTGAGATGGATCTCCGGTCATATGCCTTGAGCATCCACTATCAAGGTACCATCTCTTGCTCCTAGCTTGCGATGGTGTGGGTTTCTACAACAAAGGATGATTTTTAGGTACCCATTTGCTTTTGGGTGCCTCAAAGATAGATTTACATTATTTATCATGTTGCATAGAGTTTATCATGGTTCCTTTAGGAACCCAAATCAATTTGTTTGGACTAATTTTCTTGAATGGACAATAATGCATCTTGTGTCCAATTTTGTAACAAAAGTTACATTTTGCTTGGTGTTGAACATGTAAGATGGGGCCTTTTATAAAGGTGGTTGGATTTAGGTGAGGACTTCTCATAAATCTAATTCCACTTCTTTTTGGAACGTGACCCTTGTTTGCAAGGATCATGTTCAATGACTTGCTACCAACCTCGAATTTCTTCAAGGTGTCCTTAAGTAGCGAGTTTTCTTTTTGGATAGTTTCTAGATTATGACATTTGATACATGAATTTAAACTATCATGATATTCAATTTTTAACTTATCAAAATCACAAGTAAGACTATCATGCTCCTTTTTCAGCAATTTGTATTTTCTATTGATAATCTTGCATTCATCAAATAAGTCATGGAAGGCATTTAATAATTCATCGAAAGATAAATCAGCATCTAATAAATTCGTTACCTCCTCTCCGATGGCCATTAAGGCGTAATGAGCAACTTGCTCGGTGTTAGACTCCTCTTCTTCAGACGCGCTCGAATCATCCCATGTTGCTTTGAGCGCCTTCTTTTTTATTGTTCTCTTTTTGGCTTGGGGACAAGCACTCTTGTAATGTCCCGGCTTTTTGCACTCATAGCAAATAACTTGGTCTTTCTTGGGTTCAAGTTTACTTTTAGTGTCATTCTTAAACTTGTTTGTTTTAATGAATTTTTTAAATTTTCTTGTTAGAAGTGCCAAGTCATCATCACAGTCCTCATCACTTGAGTTTTCTTTCAAGTGATCTTCCAAAGTTCTAAGTGCCATATCCTTCCTGTTCTTTGGAAGGATGTCTTCTTGCTCTTCATGAGCTTCGCAAGTCATCTTGTAGGTCATTAATGACCCAATTAGTTCTTCAAGAGGGAAGTTGTTTAGATCTTTTGCCTCTTGAATAGCAGTGACTTTAGGATCCCAACTCTTAGGAAGGGATCTTAGAATCTTATTTACGAGCTCAAAATCCGAAAAACTTTTTCCGAGTCCTTTTAGACCGTTGACAACATCCGTGAAATGGGTAAACATGTCGCCAATAGTCTCACTCGGTTTCATCCGAAAAAGTTCAAAAGAGTGTAACAAAAGATTGATTTTTGACTCTTTCACTCTACTTGTGCCTTCATGAGTCACTTCGAGTGTGTGCCAAATATCAAATGCAGTTTCACAAATCGAAACACGATTAAACTCATTTTTATCAAGTGCGCAAAATAAGGCATTCATAGCCTTTGCATTAAGAGCGAAAGCCTTCTTCTCCGAATCGTTCCAATCGATCATTGGAAGAGAAGACTTTGAAAAACCATTCTCGACTAGATTCCAGAGTTCAACGTCCATAGAAATAAGAAAGATCCTCATTCGGGTCTTCTAATAGGTGTAGTCCGTCCCATTAAACATGGGTGAACGTGTAATGGAATGGCCCTCTTGGTTTCCGGCGTAAGCCATCTCTCTTGGGTTTTAATCCGTTTGAGAGTTAACCGGGCTCTGATACCAATTGTTAGGATCGAGAGCACTAAGAGGGGGGGGGGTGAATTAGTGCAGCGAAAATCTTTCAGCGATTAAAAACGAAAGCTGCGTTCATTCGATAAAAACTATTTTGATGCAAAGGCCGATTATAAGATTACTTATGATTAAGTACAGTTTACGTCTAAACACAGTTTGCGTCTAAGCGCAGTTTACGCAGTTTGCGTCTAAATGCAGTTTATGTCTTAATGTAGTTTGTGTCTAAATGCAGATTGCGACTAAGTACAGTTTGCATCTAAGTGCAGTTTGCGTCTTAGGCTCAGATTACGTCTAAGCGCAGTTTGCGCAGTTTGCATCTAAGCGCAGATTGCGTGGAAGCTCAGATTGCGTCTAAGCGCAGTTTGCGTTTAAGCGTAGTTTGCGTCTTAAGCGCAGATTGCGTTTAAGCGCAGTTTGCGTCTAAACACAGTTTTACGTCAAAACGTAGATTCGGAAAGATTTGAAATTAGACACTCGTTCGTAAAAGCGCAGAAGTTAGTTTGCAGTTATAAATGGAATGTAAACGTATACTACAGAGAAACTCGTTTGTAAAAGCGCAGAAATCAGTTTGCAGTTATAAACAGAATCAAGACGTAAACATAAACTGCAAAGAAACTCGTTCGTAAAAGCGCAGAAATCAATTTGTAGTTATAAACAGAATCAAGACGTAAACGTAAACTACAATGTAGAGATCGTACGAAAACACCGATTTACGTCTGAATGTAGATTCGAAAAGAACATAACTTAGAGACTCGTTCGTAAACGCACAGAGGGCAGTAGCTATGTAGGAGGTTTACAGTAATGATAAAGTGCTCAAAGTAAAAGCAAACCAGAGATTTAGAGTGGTTTGGTCAGTCTTGACCTACTCCACTTTTGGCTTCCTCCACCAACGAGGTCACCGACGTCAACTAGAGGCCTTCCTTCAATAGGCGAAGGCCAACTGCCCTTTTATAGTTTCACTCCTTTTGACGGGCTCAGGAGACAACCCTTACAGAACCTTTCTCTCCTCTCTTTACAACTCAAGACTTGAAGAACAGAAAGAGGAGAACTTTTGGACTTTTACACAAATTTGAGCTCTTAGAATCACAGAAAAGATCAAGAATTCGGTGTAGGTCTGTGTCTCTTTAGTGCTGAATGGGTGGGGTATTTATAGGCCCCAACCCAGTTCAAATTTGGAGCTCAAAACGATCAAATCCCGGAATTCCGAGATTAGGCGGTTGCACCTCCTGACTGGGGCGATTGCACCGCCTGGCAAAGCTCGAAGACTGAGCCTCTGGGTGGTGCCACCTTTGTCAGGGGCGGTTGCACCTCTCTGCTAAAGCTCGAAGACCGAGCTCAGGCGGTTGCACTGCCTGACTAGAGAGGTTGCACCGCTTGGCAGAGCTCGAAACTTGAGCTCTAGCGGTGCTACCTCTTGACAAAAGAGGTTGCACCGCCCAGTCTCGCTCGGAGACTGAGCCCTGGGCGGTTGTACCTCTTGGCTGGGGCGGTTGCACCGCCTAGTCTCGCTGGGAGACATAGCCTGGGCGGTGCTACCTCCCTGCCTGGGCTGTTGCACCTCCCACAGCAACCTGGGTCCGAATGGGCTGAACTATTCGACCCAATTTGAGTTCTTCAGGGGCCCAATTGTCCCAGGATTAACCTAATGGGATCACCTCCCATTTCTAACTTAATCAAAGTGCTAACTACGATTATTTCCTAAGACATATTCTGCAGCTTGCTTCGGTGCGTCACTCGCTTCTTCCGGCGAGTTTCCGGCGAACTTCCGTCGATCATCCGATGAACCCTCGGTGATGCTCCTGCGGACTTCCGGCAAACTCCTGGACTACAACGATCCACTTGGCAAGTTCCGACGAGCTCCTTTGGCAAGCTTCTGGACTTCTCGGATTTGTTCCGCAGAACCTCCGACGACTATTCGAACTTCCGTCGAGCTCTCGAACTCCCAACGTGATCATTGTCATGACTCCGGCGCAACTCCTGCTGCATGCCTTACTTTCATCGTAGTTAATCCTGCACACTTATCTCAACACATACATTAGACAACAAATGACAATTGACTTCATCATCAAAATCCGAGATTCAACAATTGATTTATTTAGTATAATGCATGAATGAAATATAAGGTTTTTGAAATTGTGCATGTTCGAATTTGAAAATATAATGATACACAAATAAGATTGAAACCTACCTTTGTAATGATTTAAAAATTAATGTAAAGGGTCTTCCCTTCTTTTTGCCAATGACATAGGGGGAGAAAGAGTTGCTAATGTGCATATCTCAAAGAGAAAATTGCTGGCTTGCGTGTCTTAAAATGTTGAAATTTTTTTGTTAGCTTGTATATTGTAAACTTGCTATCATACTACCATGATGATGAGCATGTCTTATCTTCATGATTGTATTTGAAAATCAATAGCACAGCCTTGTCCGAATGTATGAAAGTGTTAATTTCATTTTCGGATTCTCTTAACAATTGGATTTTCGAATTATCCTCTTCCAGACTTAATAAGCATATGTCATATCAAGTTTAATTCATATCATTGATTTTTGACATATGTAATCAACTAGCAAATACATCTCTCATACACATATCATGTGAAAAATATTTTTTTTGAGAAATGGATTTGATAAATATGGATGAAAGTGTTTTTACTTGCAAGGATTTGTTTCACATACATATCTTGATCCTTGTAAAAATGAAGCATGATTTAATCTCTCATCGATTTTTCACTCGAAGTAATCTTCCTCCTTCATGCAAAAAGATAATAATAGATAAAAAGGAAGAAGTTTTCAAAGCTATCTCCATGTCATGTTTTCCTTGAGATGTTTGTATAATTGATATCCTATCACTCACTATTGGAAAATGATATGAACCTAGTTATGACATGAATAATTACAAGCACTTATGCTTAAAATTTGCTTATATCGTTCTCCTTTTTGTTGATGACAAAGGGGGAGAAATATATGAATTGATGCTATGAACACTGATGCTATGATTATGCCATGCTTGCATCATCAAGAGATATATGAATTGATATGATTGCCATATTTGCAATGCTTGCATCATCAAGAGATATATGAATTGATGCTATGATTGCCAAATTTGCATTATGCCATGTTTGCATCATACGTTAAGATATCAAGAACTTGTATCGTAATTTTACGCTTTGATATCTTACCATATGATGAAATGCTACAATTGATAAACACTTGAAATGTTTGCGTTATGATATCAAAAGCTTACATCGTAATTTTACATGTTGATATTTGATAATAGCAAACTTGCATGATGATAAAACTTGATATTATGTTTTTCATGCAATGAGTTGAACCAATATCATAAATACTTGATTGTGGTACTTCTCCTTTTTGTTGATGACAAAGGGGGAGAAGTATGTTGATGACATGACATGTTATGCATAAGTTTATGCATAAGTTCATGATGACGTGTTGCAAGTATTCATGATGAATATTGCAATGACTTGAATTCAGTTTGAATTCAAGATTCTATCAATATGGCATATTGATAGGGGGAGTTTGTTTAAACTCCGGGAGTTAAGGTTAACTCCGTCATCAAGTAGTTATCACCATCAAAAAGGGGGAGATTGTTGAATCTCGTATTTTGATGATGAAACCAGTTTATATATGTTTATGATTTAATCTATGTTTTGAGTGACGCAGTATGCTTCGATCAGGATGAGACAATTAAAGCAGGAAAATCATGTTGTGCCGGAGGAACATGTCAAGAGATTGGACGTCGGGCCGGTGGATCGGTCGACGTATCGACAGAAGGCTTCGGGCCATGGACTCGGGCATCGGGCCAAGAAGAGCGGGTATTGTGCCAAGGATATCGGAGTTGCGGAGTCAACTGGCCGATTGGGCAATAGGCTGCAGGAGAGGACGATGCGCTGAAAGATCGGAAGAAGCGTCAAGGGACCAATGACATGCCGGACAACTTGGTTAATTGCTTAGGATTGATTGTCTCGATCGAAGTTTTGTTTTAAGTGTGCAGGATTAACTACGATAGAAGAAAGACATGCAGCAAGAGTTGCGCCGGAGTCAAGACAATGATCACGTTGGGAGTTCGAGAGTTCGACGGAAGTTAGGACAGTCGTCGGAGGTTCTGCGGGAACAAATCCGAGAAGTCCATCAGCTTGCCAAAGAAGCTTGTCGGAACTCGCCAAGTGGATCGTCGCAAGTCCAACAGTTTGCCGGAAGTCCGCAGGAGCATCATCGAGGGTTCATCGGATGATCGACGGAAGTTCACCGGAATCTCGTCGGAAGAAGCGATTGATGCACCAAAGCAAGTTGCATTAAATGTCTTAGGAAAAATCGTAGTTAGCACAATGATTAAGTTGGAAATGGGAGGTGATCCCTTTAACTTAATCTTGGGGCAATTGGGCCCCTAAAAAACCCAAATTGGGCCGAATGGATCAACTCATTCAGACCCTGATTTCTGGCGGGAGGTGCAACCGCCCAAGCCAAGAGGTAGCACTGCCTGGGCTAAGTCTTCGAGCGAGACTGGGCGGTGCAACCGCCCCAGCCAGGAGGTGGCACCGCCTGGGCTCAGTCTCCGAGCGAGACTGGGCGGTGCAACCTCCCCTGACAGGAGGTGGCACCGCTTGGGCTCGGTCTACGAGCACTGGCTAAGCGGTGCAACCGCCTCAGTCAGGAGGTTGCACCGCCTGAGCTCAGTCTTCGAGCTCTGGCAGGAGGTGCAACCGCCCTTGACAGGAGGTGGCACCGCCCAAAGGCTCAGTCTTCGAGCTTTGCCAGGCGGTGCAATCGCTCCAATCAGGAGGTGCAACCGCTTGATCCGGGAATTCCGGGAATTGACAGTTTTGAGCTCCAAATTTGAACTGGGTTGGGGCCTATAAATACCCCACCCATTCAGCACTGAAAGGAACTTACACCGAAATCTTGATCTTTTTCTGTGATTCTTAGAGCTCAAAATTGTTGTAAAGGCTAAAAGTTCTTCTCCCTCTTTTCTTCCAAGTTCTGAGTTGTAAAGAGAGAAAAGAAAATTCTGTAAGGGTTGTCTCCTTAGCCCGTCAAAAGGAGTGAAACTGTAAAAGGGTGGTTGGCCTTCGCCTATTGAAGGAAGGCCTCTAGTTGACGTCGGTGACCTCATCGGTGGAGGAAGCCAAAAGTGGAGTAGGTCAAGATTGACCGAACCACTCTAAATCTCGGTTTGCATTTACTTTGAGCATATTATCTTTACAGCAAACCTACTCTAAAGCTTACTACTTTCTGTGCATATACGATCGGGTTTCAAGCTTTGCACTTTCCGAATCAGCGTTTAGACGTAAATCTATTTTTTCGTACTATCATCATATTTCAGTTTGCATTTACGTTTTAATTTCTATCATAACTGCAAACTGCCTTTATATCCTTGCTTAAATTGCATCTTGCCTAATCAAGTGATTTACGAATAAGCATTTAGACATAAATCAGTTTCTTCGTACGAACGTCGTATTTCAGTTTGTGCTTATATTCTGGTTTTCATCATAACTGCAAACTGCCTTCATAGATTGACTTTAACATCACCTCGCTTGATCTTAAGTTAAAGTAATCTTAAAATCGGCTTTTACACCGAAATCATTTTTATCGTTCGAACGCAGTTTTTATCGTTGAAAGATTTCTGCTGCACTAATTCACCCCCCCCCCCCTCATAGTGCTCTTGATCCTAACATTAGTCTCATAGCTGTTTGTGTGGGGACACTAGGGATACAGTGTAGGTGCTCATTGGAGAATGATTTCACTGATTGATCCACTAACGGAATATTGGATGGTTGATGATGCCTTATTGTTTGATAGGATTCCACCATCCTAGTGGTGTATCTGGTCCTTAGACTTGAGACACCAAGGATGTCCTGTATGAGCACTCCACTCTTTGATGCCCGACTTATAGGTCTGGAGGTTCCAAATATAGTACAGTCGATTATCGGGAGTGGTAGCCAACCTTATAAGGGCTATTGAGTGTCAATAGAGGATCATCCATTCTCAGTGTCATAAGAGCAATATCCCATGTGTTCTTGCTTAGACAAATCCTTGGCTAGGGTTATTTGGATTGAGAGAGAGAGAGTTCTTTTGAGAGAATTTGATTAGAGCGAGACTCGAGTAGAAACTATATGAGCCTGAAAGTACCTTGCCCGGTATATAGTCTTTGGCATATTAGATGGATAAGAGACTATAGGAACATGGTAACTGAGGATAGCTACGTCCAAAGGATTGGATTCCCCTATATCATCTAAGGACTACGGTGTATTAGCCAAATACGTCCACAATCGATGAATCGAGTGAATTATTATGAAGTTAATAATTCATTGAGCCCGAAGGAATTATGACAGGTATGACTCACGGCCAGTTCGATATTGGTCCTAGAGGGTCACACACATATGATAGGTATTACAATGAGTAAATGTTCAAATATGAGATATTCGCTAAAGCCGCTATTGTATTGGATATCCAATAAGCACCTGAATTATTGGATCCTATGGATAAGATCCAATAAGAGCTAATAAGAGATTATTGGGTAGAGACTCACTAATCTAAGAGGCTTTGGTTGTTGGAGGGCGATCCAGTATACAATATGGCAGGATCCATTAGGGTTATGTTGATATGGGGCCTCTATAAATAGGAGAGAACCAAAGACCCATATGTTGGAGATTCTTTTTTGCTGCCTCCTCCTATTTTCCTCTCTCCCTCTTCTCCTCATACTGCAGCCCCTATTTAGGGCGTGTGGACAACAAGAAGGGGCATACCCTTCTTGATTGCGTGGTGCGTGCGAGGAAGAGTTTTGGGCAACGATTGAAGGAGCATATTTGTAGCCCCTACTATGTGGATCACTGATAGAAAGGAGGAAATTTAACCTCAATAATCTTCTACTATAGATCTATAGGTTTTCAGGGATATACGATCTCCTTAGGTAATTCTCTTATGCATAGTTTTTCAGTTTCATGAGTTTTTGTGCACCAACTTTTGCACGATGATGAAACCTTCTTTTCTGCAAGAATTTCAGGATTTTATTTTTTTATTCTTTCGCTATACATATGATGTCACCATATATTTCCCAATAGTGGTATCAAAGCCATGTTACTCATGTAAAATATTAGCTTTTAAACTATATGTGTTGTGTTCAATCGCATCGAAATTGTTTTACACGATTGTTGCGATTTTTTTGTTGTAGTTTTCAAATATGTGTTGCACTTTTTCTTGTTGTTAATAGGTGTTTTAGATAGGGCTTTTGATATCAAATTTGTTGACACAAAAGGGGAAGAAAGGGCGGCAACTGTTGCTACCCCTTAGATTGGCCCAAGGCTACTTGCAGCCTTGGCCGAGAGCTCCAATTTACTGCTCTCGGTCTGGCCAAAAGCAACAAGAATGAGAGCAACATGGCTGCCCTCAACCTGCTGCATGGCAGCCCCTACAGCCAGGTTTCCTGGCTGCACGGGGTACCCCTGGCGGCTAGGGTTTCTTGGCCGTAGGGGTTGCCTAAGCGGCCAGGAGTTTTGGCTGCATGGGGCACCTACAGCCCATGGCAACCCTGCAGCCATAGTTTCCTAGCCATAAAGGACTCCTTGGTGGCTAAGGTTTCCTAGCCATGCAAGGCAGTCCAGTGGCCTAGGATTCCTAGTTTTTAAGGAGTCTCTATATAGTAAGATTTCCTTGCTTAAGAAGGAACTACCTACCATGTGGGGCACCCTGTGGTAGGGTTCCCAAAATACTTCATATAATTAATTAAAATAGTTTAATTAATTATTACTACATGGTGATGTATACATATGATGTATGATGTGGATGAATGATCATAGACCGTGTGATGTGTGTGTACATATGACGTGATTATTATTATTATTGGGGCCTATGAACCTCCAATTTATTTCTCATTTATTGTCAGGCCTACATATATGTGGTTAAGTTATAATTACATAAGGAGGCACAGTGGGAGCGTGGAAGTGATAGCGGAACCCATAAGGCCGAGATGGACAATCGCAACATATGGAGATCCCAATAGAACTAATGAGGACGAGATGGACGATCATTGGGCATGGAGATACGCCATTCCATACATAAATTTTGAGGTGAGTGATCAAGCTCACTGGCTCAGGCTTGATCAAATTAGGATGTAGTTCATGATCATCTAGTGTGATTGCTCATATGATATGTGATTGATTATACATCTACTAGATATGTATATATATTTGTATACGATGTACATATATATTAAATATGCATGTGTGTGACACATTCCATGAGGAAACTGAATCAAAATCACCTCTCTTGATAATATAAAGTCGGTAAAGGTGAGGTAATTAGATTGACCCACGTGGACTTCTATCATTATAGGTAGAGATTGATTCCCGACATAGGTTGAGTTAGTCGAGTCCCTCGAGGCTCATCTATATCGTGATTTGCTATCTTGCCTATGACATAGAGATGCCACCGGTGACTTGAGGACATGGTATGCTTGGTCGAGTCCTTCGAGGGTATATCATCGAATCAGACTCATCTTGTAACGAAGATGTTGACTTAACCGAACATCATGGTTGGTCGAGTCCCTCAAGGCCATGATGGTTCAGAGGCCGAACAGGATGAAAATCACAAAGAGTTATAATCGGCAAGAGTTGACTACCTTTTGGGCTTAGTGTGATTGGTTGAGTCCCTCGAGGTTACACTAAGATACTGATTGGATCTCGATCCCCACTAGAAGTCTGCCGGAGACTTTCGTTTCACGTGTTGAGGGTATCGCATGGCTCACGAGAAAAATAGTGAGAGTAGATTAAGATAGAAGTCTATATCTTATTTGTTTATTTTTTTACAAAATCTGCATGTTATTTATTTATGCTACATCTATATTTTTAGAAAATATCACTTTCAAATCCCTTATGTGGCATACTTGATGTCAATCGCCTCACTGGTCTAAATTATACGGATTAGCTCTGCAACTTGAGAATTATTCTCATGGCAGAGAAAATCACGTACGTTCTTAATACAGTGATACCTACGCCCAAGGAAGGGGCAAGCGAGGATGAGATTGCTCGCTATATGGAGTGCTTAGATAACTCCACTCTTGCTCAGTGTTACATGTTGGGCTCCATGACTCCTGAGTTACAGTGACAGCATGAAAAGATGGATGCCAAATCCATTCTCCTACATGTCCATAAACTATTTGAGGAATAAGGAATGACTCAGCGATATGAGATATCCAAGAGTCTCTTCCATACTAAGATGACTAAGGGGACACAGGTTCAAAACCATATCCTAAAGATGATTGAGTAGATAGAGAAACTCATAAGTCCAGGAATTGTCCTAGAGGATAACCTATGTGTGGATCTTGTACTTTAATCCCTACCAGATTCCTTTTCATAGTTCATAATGAATTTTAATATGAACAAGCTTGATGTGACTCTCCTTGAGCTCCTCAATATGTTAAGGGAGGTAGAGAACACTATCAAGAAAAAGAAGCAAGTTCTATATACTAGTGAGACTAGAAAGAAAAGGAAAGCAGAAAAATCCCTTAAGAAAGGCAAGGGCAAGGGCAAACTAGGTACAACAAAAATTGCTAAGAAAGACCCGGTAAAGGACAAAGGCTAGTGCTTCCACTATGGCAAAGATGGGTACTAGAAGAGGAACTACAAGGAGTACCTTGCTGAGAGGGCAAAATAAAAGCTTAGAGAAGCTTTAGGAACATTCATGACCAGTCATTATTTGTCAGATTCTTATGACATGGGTATTGGATACCGGTAGTGCTTATTATAGGTTAATCTTGGCGGGCATCATATGCGCAACAAAAGAACATAAAAATAAATCCTAAAATTTACCAAAGATGTGTTCATCGTTGTGCGAAGATTGGTGCATAAAAACTTGTGAAACATAAATCCATATGTGAGATAGTATTTTACATAGGGCGATTGTATATCCCTGAATCCCTACAGATCTATAAGAGTGGATGAAGGAGGTCAAGCGCCCTCTTCTCTAATGGTGATCCACACAGCAGGGCTACAATGATGCTCCTCAAATCTCCAAGCCTACTATCTAAAGAGGAGAAGGGGAGAGGAGAATAGGAGATGGAAACCAAGAGAAACTCTTACCTATGGGCCTTCGGTTCCCTCCTATTTATAGAGGTCCTTTGTCAACTTAACCCTAATGGATCATGCCCTATTGGGTATTGGATCTCTATCCAACTATCCAAGCCTCTTAGATTAATGGATCTCTATCCAATAATATCTCATTGGCTCTTATTGGATCTGATTTATAGGATCCAATAATTCAAGGGCTTATTGGATATCCAATAAGATAGAGGCTCCGATGGATATCTTATATCTGAACTTTTACTCGTTGCAACGCCTTCCATATGTGTGTGACCTTCTAGGCATAATATTGAGCTGACCATGAGTCATATATGTCAGAACACCTTATGGCTCAGTGAATTATTGTCTCCATAATAATTCACTCAACTCACCGACTATGAACGTACTAAGCCACTATGCTCTAATCTCCAAATGATATAGGGGAATCTAATCCATTGGACTGGTCTGTCCTTAGTTACTATGTACCTATAGTCCCTCATCCATCTAATATCAGTATATCAAGTATGGTGCTGTCAGGTCTATACAGTTTCTACACGAGTCTCGCTCTAATCAAATTCTCCTAGAGAACTCTTTCTCTCTCAATCCGAATGACCCTGGCCAAAGATTTATTTGAGTAAAAATATATAGGATATTCCTCTTATGACAATGAGAGTAGATGATCCTCTATCGACACTCAATAGTCCTTGTAAGGTTAGTTGTCACTCCCGATGATCGGATGTACTAGATCTGAAACTTCCAATCCTATAAGTCTGGTAATAAAGAATAGAGTACTCATATAGGACATCGTTGGTGTCTCATGTCTAAGGACCAAGAATACCACAGGGACAATGGAATCACAATCTGACAATAAGGTATCTTTAACCATCCAGCATTCTATGAAAGGATCAATCAATGAACTCATTCTCCAATAAGCGCCCTCATTGTATCCCTAGTGTCCCCACACAAGCAGCTATGACACTAGCTACATCCATCATATGGATGGGTATATAGCACACCAGTTTGTCCGATTATCTCGATATCCCACTCGAGTAACCTATGACTGGGATTATTTAGGATCTATGTTTAAAGGTGAATCAATCTCATTATCGTGATCTCATTACGATCTGATTCCCATTACATAAATCTATGGACATCATAATATATTCATGTAATTGACAATATAAAGTGATAAAATACCAAATAATAATAAGCAAAAAGATTTTATGTTAAGTCATACATGTCATTACTCACGTGATTGGCTTATAGGACACCTATGACTAGCACTTATCACATTTATAATTTATTTTATGTTCTGACAAGACTAGGAGATTGACGAGAGGTGAGATGGACCTCAAGATGCAATGGACAAAAGTTACAACAGTAGCTGTTGGTAAGGTATTTTGGTTCTTCTATTATCAAAAATATTATTTCTATTTTATGTTTGACAGTTAGTGGATATAAATTAGTTTTTTAGAACAATGGTTATTCAATAATATTAGATGATGAGATCATCATAAGAGGAATATTGCATAATGGTTTGTTTATACTTGACACTGCTCCATATATCATGAATATATGTGTGTTCAAGAGGAAATGAGATGAGGTGAACAGTGCATACCTGTGGCATTGTAGGCTAGGTCACGTCCATGAGGGAAGGATTCAAAAGTTGCTAAAGGATAGATATCAAGATCCATTCGTGCGAGCCTTGCCTTCGTGAAAAATTGACCAACTCTCCGTTTAGTGGAAATGGAGAGAGAGCTATTGAGTTGCTAGAACTTATACATTGTGATGTATGTGGACTCATGTCAACTATTGTCATTGGTGGTTGCTCATATTTTATTACTTTTACTGATGATTTCTCAAGGTATAGACACGTGTACTTGATAAAGTATAAGTTTGAGGCCTTTGAGAAATTCAAAGACTATAAGAATAAAGTGGATAACCAAACTAGAAAGAGTATTAAGACTCTTTGATCAGAATGAGGAGGTGAGTACTAGAGTACAGAGTTCACCCAATTCCTCAAGGACCATGGGATTCTATCCCAATGGACACCTCCTTATACACCTTAGCTCAATAGTGTATATAAAAGGAGCAATCGTACATACATGGTGTGGTCCATGATGAGCTTCGTTGACCTGCCCATCTCATTCTGGGAATATGCCCTAGAGAACGTAGCTTACTTTCTGATTAGAGTTTCAACTAAGTCGGCAGTGTCTACACCATATGAGATATGAAAATGAAAGAAGGTCAATCTTAAGGTTGTTAATATTTGGGGCTGCCCTGCCCACGTTAAAAGACATAACCTTGATAAATTGGAATCGAGGATGGAGTGGTGCAAGTTTGTGGGATAACCCAAGGAAACTTGTGGGTATTATTTCTATCATCTCGAGGGCGAAAAGGTCTTTGTAGCTAAGAGAGTGGTGTTACTTGAGAAAGAACAAATTCTTGGCGGAGATAATGAGAGCATGATAAAGTTGAGTGAGGTTGGAGAACCTAGCTCAAGCACCACTCCACAGCTCGAGTCTGTTCGGGTACCTAGCACACAAGTTCCAACTTTACATAGGTCCAACAGAGTATCCTATTCTACTAAGAGATATGTGGGACATATTAGAGGAGAGGATATAAGGGATACTGATCCTTAGATCTACAAGGAGGCTATTACGAGTATAGACTCCAAGAAGTTGCAAGAAGCCATGAAATCTAAGATGGATTCCATGTACTCCAATAAGGTTTAAAATCTAGTTGATGTACCCAAGGGTATTATACCCATCGGTTACAAGTGGATCTTTAAGAAGAAGATCGGAGTAGATTGGAAGGTAGAGACCTATTAAGCAAAGCTAGTGGCTCAGGGGTATCATTAAAGATAATGTGTTGACTATGATTAAACCTTCTCACCCATAGCCATGCTAAAATCCATCCGAATACTATTGGCTATTGGAGCACACTATGATTATGAGATATGATAGATGGATATGAAAACTGTGTTCCTCAATGGCAACCCCGAGGAGGAGGTATATATGATATAGCCTGAGGAATTCGTGTCTAAGGACTACCAAGATAAGGTGTGTAGGTTGCTTAGGTCCATTTATGGACTGAAGCAAGCTTTCCAAAGTTGGAACATAAGATTAGATCTTATAACTTCGTTAAGAACGAAGATAAACCTTGTGTGTATAGGAAGGTAAGTGGGAACGCTATCACCTTCTTGGTATTATATGTGGATGACATCCTGATCATTAGGAATGATGTAGGAATGCTATCCACAGTAAAGGTTTGGTTATTTAGACACTTCTCTATGAACGACTTAGGGGAAGCATCCTATATCTTAGGAATTCATATATATAGAAATAGATCTAAGAGGATGCTTGGCTTGTCTAAGTCCAAGTACATAGATATCATTGTCAAAAGGTTTAGTATGGAAAATTATAAGAGAGGTCTCATAACGATGAGATATGGGATATACTTTCCATGAGTATATCCCCAAAAACTCCTAAAGAAAGGGCGAATATGGATAGGATACCCTATGCCTCAATAATAGGGTCTATCATGCATGTTATGCTATGTATTAGGCCTGATATAGCGCATGCTTTTAGTGTCACGAGCAGGTATTAGGTGGATCCATGCTTGGAGCACTGAAAAGTAGTAAAGTGTATCCTTAAGTACTTAAGAAGAACTAAGGATCTTTTACTAGTATATGGATGTAGCAGCCTCAGGGTTGAAGGCTACATGGACTCGAGTTTCTAGTCTTATGTCGATGATAGCAAGTCAAATTCGTGGTATATGTACGCCTATAATGGAAGAGCAGTATGCTGGAAGAGTTCCAAGTAAGATACTACTATTGACTCGACCACAAAGGCAGAGCACATTGTATTGTTGCAGTAGAGGCAGCAAAGGAGGGAGTCTGGATGAAGAAGTTCATCATAGATCTAGGAGTTGTGTCGGGTAATGAGGAGTCGATTCCCTTATATTTCGATAATAATCGGGTGATTGCTCAAGCAAAGGAACCTAGGTCTCATTAGAAGTCTAAACATATTTTGAGGAGGTTCTACTTAATCAGAGAGATCATGACCCGAGGAGATGTAGCAGTGAAAATAGTTCCATCCGAAGATAATATCGTAGATCTACTGATAAAACTGTTTTCATAGGAGTCTAATAGGAATCTAGCACAGAGGTGATTAGCTTTAGGTAAAGTGGAAGATTACTAGTCATAGGTGACTTACAAGCCAATCACGTGAGTGATGGCACGTGTGACTTGACACACAATCTTTTTACTTATTATTATTATTTGGTATTTTATCACTTTATATTGCTTGTTATAAAAATATATTGTGATCCCCATGGATTTGTGCAATGGAAATCATATCGTGATGAGATTACGATAATGAGACCGATTTGCCTTTAAACATAGATCCTAAATAATCCCGGTCATAGATTGCTCGAGAGAAACATCGAGATAACCAGACAAACTGGTGTGCTGTATACCGGTCCATATGATGGATGCAGTTGGTCTCATAGCTGCTCGTGTGGTGACACTAAGGATACAATATAGGTGCTCATTGGAGAATGAGTTCACTAATTGATCCGCTTAGGAAATGCTGGATTGTTAATAATGCCTTATTATCAAATAGTGATTCCGTAGTCCCAGTAGTGTATCTAGTCCTTAGGCTTGAGACACCAAGGATGTCCTGTGTGAGCACTCCACTCTTTGATACTGGACTTATAGGTCTTGAGGCTCTAAATCTAGCACAACCAATCATAAAGAGTAGTAGCCAACCTTACGAGAACTATTGAGTGTCGGTAAAGCATCATCTGCTCTCGGTGTCATAAGAGGAATATCCTATGTGTTCTTGCTTAGACAAATCCCTAGCCAAGGTCATTCGGATTGAGAGAGAAAGAGTACTTCAGGAGAATCCGATTAGATTGAAAGTTGAATAGAAACTGTATGGGCCTGACAATACCATGCATGGTATATGGTCTCTTGGATATTAGATGGATGAGGGACTATTGGTATACGGTAATTGAGGATAGATAGGTCCAATGGATTGGATTCCCCCTATATCGTATGGGGGTTGCGGCGTAGTGGCCTAATACGTTCGTAATCGATGAGTCGAGTGAATTATTATGGAGATATTAATTTACTGAACTAGACTAATATGACAAATGGAACATTTTGGAACATATCAATGGTATATGAAATATTTCAAAGCATATCAATGGCGTATGAATATTTCAAAGGCATAGGGAGCATTTCAGAACATATCAATAGCATATGAAATATTTCAGAGCATATCAACGGCATATGAACCATTTAGGAGCATATCAAAGAATAAATACGAAACAGAAGCTCAAACATCGAATTTGACGTTGCATTCAAATCATTCTTATCCAAAGAACATATAGAAACACATAATCTTTCACAAATACGATGTAAACATAACGAAAATGTTAGTATCTATACATGCTTTGGATAAGAATGATATGAATGCAACGTCAAATATGACATTTGAGCTTCTATTTCATATTTGTTCTTTGATATGCTCTAAAATGTTTCATTATCATTTATATGCTCCGAAATGTTCTACACACCGTTGATATGCTCCGGAACATTTCTGATAAGACCCTAAAGTCTTATCGTCACTCCGATACCAAATGATAAGACCCTAAAGCCTTATCGTCGAAGAAAGGGGAGAAATGGGGATGATAATGATCACTTCGAGGGGATCGGCCTCCTTGATCGCTTCGAGGGGATCGGCCCTCCTTGATCGCTTCGAGGGGATCGGCCCTCCTTGATCACTTCGAGGGGATCGACCTCCTAGGGTTTGTCAAAAGACATAATAGTATTTTTTATAGAGATGTAACTGCTTCTTTTCTATAATCTATGAAAAATACTATTCTGTCTTTTGACAAACCCTAGGAGGCCGATCCCCTCGAAGTGATCAAGGAGGGCCGATCCCCTCGAAGCTATCAAGGAGGCCGATCCCCTCGAAGTGATCATTATCATCCCCATTTCTCCCCTTTCTTCGACGATAAGGCTTTAGGGTCTTATCATTTGGTATCAGAGCGATGATAAGACTTTAGAGTCTTATCATTTGGTATCAGAGCCTACGATAAGACCTTTAGGGTCTTACCATTTGGTATCAGAGCATTCTCATTTCTTCCATTTCTTCTACGATAAGACCTTAGGGTCTTATCATTTGGTATTAAAGCAGCGATCCTTGGCGTTCTCGCTGCAACGAAGCTATCAAAAAAATAAAATAAAATAAAATAAAAGAAAGAAAGAAAGAAAGAAAGAGAGAAGAAGAAGCAGCAACCGCAGCCACGCATCCATGCTTCCCCTACTTCCGGCCAGCCCACCCGCCGCCGTCGTTGCTCTCCAGCCAGCAACCCACTCTGCCCCACTTCCGGCCAAAGTCCATCGCTGCCTCCCACCCGAGCCACCACCGCTGCCAGCATCCCACTCGGCCGCAACCCTACTCCTCTTCTCTACCGCCGTTGTAGGGCAACTCCTTCTCCACCGCCGCCACTGCTTCCCGGCCGATCGATCACTACCGCCCGCCTCCCAGCAGCAACCCTAGCCGTGCCCCCCCCCTTGGGTCACAGCCGCAGGCACCGGTTGCTGCAGCCCCTCCTTGCAACGATTGTAGAAACAGAGTTCCTCTGTTGCTGTAGCCCCTCGTCGATCACAGTCGCGCCGCCTCCAGCACTCCTCTTCCCTTCCAGCGCCGTCACCACTCAACCGACCCATCACCGCTGCGGGCCACTGTGCGACGACCGCCGCACGCCTCCCAGCAGCCGATCCTCCTTGCTCTACATCCGTAGTGCCAGAAACAGGGCAACTCACCGGTTGCCCTTGTTCCCAACCGTGACATCGCCGACTCCTCCTTCTCCACCGCTGTCGCTGCTTCTCTGTCGTACGATCACCGCCGCACCACCGTTGCCAGCATCGCTAGTGGCTCCGGCTGTGGTGTGATAGAAACAAAGCACCCTGTTTCCCATCTCCAGCATCGCAACTTCCCAGCTAGCGACGACGCTCGCTGCCTTTTTCTCCACCGCCAACGCTGCGCTCCAGCCAGCAACCACCATTGCTGCCAGCCACCGCAGCCTTCTCCTCAACCGCTCGTGATCCTTTCGGCCAACTCCTTCGGTGGTGTGACAAAAACAGAGTACGCAGCAACCACCACGCAGCAACAAAAATAGTGGCACCCTCTGCTGCCGTAGCCGTCGATTGTAACCATCATCGTCGCTCTTGGCCAACGACCAACCCCTCGTTCTGTAGCAGCCGCCCTCCAACAGCGAACGCAGCAACCGCAGCAAGTATGCTGCCTTGCCTCAACCCCAGCAGCGCTCGCAACACCGATTCCTCTTCTCAACCTCGGCCACATCAACGCCGCCTCCCCCTTGCTTAGCATATTCTTCCACAACCATAGGTTGCCATCACCACAGGTTGCCCTCACTGCAGCCTCAACCCCGTTGCTCGGCGATCGCCCCTTGGGTTGTAGCAGCTACAGCCACATCAATGCAATCGCCTTCCAACCCCGGCGCTCTCACCTCACGTAGCGATAAAAATAGGGCAGCTACTCTTCCTCCAACGCAGCAACCACAGCACTGCTCTTGGCATCCATCTCCTCGACAACTTCTCATCGACAGTGTTGATGCCCTTGACCGACACCAAAAATAGGAGTTGAGATTAAAGATTTGCAGTCTTATGCAATGGCCACTGATAACTCGCTGAAAGCACAAATGGAAGTATTAGAAATCATAATTGAGAACCGACTGCAAGAAACACTTAATGATTTCAAAAAGAGCCTACTGGAGAGCCTTAGCAAATTTCAACAAAATGGGTGCTCAAGTTCTACGTTGCACATATCAGAAAATACAGGAAAAGGACCCCAAGATTATGACACAAATTACTCACACATGAAGATGGAATTTCTGAGATGGAAAGATAGAGATCCAACCAATTGGATCTCTAAGGCAGAAATTTTTTTTCATTTTCACAGAACCCCAGAAGAATCCAAGGTAGAAGTGGCCTCAATCTAGTTCGAGGGAGATGCACTCCAGTGGTACGATTGGTATGAAACTTTCCACGGAGTTCCTTTATGGGAGTAGTTCAAAAGAGGGCTTCTTGTTCGCTTTGGCCCATTCGAATATGAGAATATTGATTGCCCGCTCGCCAAAATTTGTCAGACTTCTACAGTGTTAGAATATCAAAGTAGGTTTGAAAGATTGTCAAATCAAGCTAGAGATTGGTCGGACCGACAACTTCTGGATACATTTATTGAAAGGCTTATTCCAGAGATCCGGTGTGAAGTTAAGGCTCGTCAACCCCGCACTATGATAGCTGCGATCTCATTTGCAAATCTAAATGAGAAAAAAATTAGCAAGGAAAGATCAGCAAGGGGTTTGTACTGTGATGAAAAATGGAGTATGGAGCATCGATGTAAACAAGGGCAACTTCTGATGACTGAACCAATTGGAGATGAGCCGAAAGCTAAGAATGTGGACTCCGATCATGAAGATATAAATTCTAATGAAGAAGTTGAACCTACTGTACATACAATGCATACATTAGCTGACTACTCTAACCCGCAAACTATGGAAGTTGCCGAAACTCTAGAGCATCAACCTATTATAGTTTTGATTGATACTGGTAGCACTAACAATTTTATGGATAGTGAGATTGTTGACCGATTGGCCCACCACATTGAAGACTATGACAGATTCGAAGTAAAGATTGTTGATGGACGAATTTTCACTTGTGATAGCAAAGGTTCAAAGATAAAATTGATTATCCAAGGCCAGAAGTTTCATGCAACGATTACTACACTAAAAGACCAATCTATTGCTTACACTATCAAAAATTAGAGACCATACTTACTTGATCAACGGGTTGTGATGCGTTGCAGATAGTCTATAGCTAAAGTGCTGAAAGAGAAGCTCCCCGAGATTGATGTTGCTTAGCCTTGAGGACAAGGCTGATTTGAAGAGGGAGGAACTGTTAGGGCCCTTTTTCTAAGCTTTTGAATAATATTTATTGAGTCTGTTTAGTCCAGTTGTTTATTAAGTCGGTTTAGTTCAGTTAGAGTCAAGTAGAGGTTTATTTAATATTTATTTATTATTAGAGTTCAAGTCCTGATGGACTCTGAGTGGAGCTCTATAAATAGGGATGTAACTGCTTCATTTCAGTAATCTATGAAAAATACTATTCTGTCTTTTGACAAACCCTAGGAGGCCGATCCCCTCGAAGTGATCATTATCATCCCCATTTCTCCTCTTTCTTCGACGATAAGGCTTTAGGGTCTTATCAATTTCATACGCTATTGATATGCTCCAATTACTCTTTATTCCTTTTGTTATGAACCAAATATGTTTTGAATGAAATGACATTTACGAATTTGTATCTAATCAGATGGTATCCTTGAATCTCTTTTATTCTACGTTGCATTATGATACCTTACTTGTTTTTCTGACATGTATGACTCACGGTCAGCTCAATATTAGGCCTAGAGAGTCACACACATACGGTAGGTATTAGGATGAGTAGAGGTTCGGATATGAGATATCCGCTAGAGCCCCTATCTTATTAGATATCCAATAAGCCCCTAAATTATTGGATCTTATGAATGAGATCCAATAAGAGTTAATAAGAGATTATTAGGTAGAGACTCACTAATCTATGAGGCTTGGGTAGTTGGATGGAGATCCAGTACCCAATATGGCATGATCCATTAGGGTTAAGTTGACAAGGGGCCTCCATAAATAGGAAGGAACTAAAGACCCATAGGCTAGAGGTTCTTTTTGGCTGCCTGCTCCTATTCTCCTCTCTCCCTCTCCTTCTCATACTGTAGCCCCTATTTAGGGCGTATGGATAGTGAGAAGGGGCAGCCCCTTCTTGATTGCGTGGTGTGTGCGAGGAAGAGTTTTAGACAGCAATTTGAAGAGCATCTTCGTAGCCACTACCGTGTGGATCACCGCTAGAGAGGAGAACAGTTGACGTCCTTCATCCTCTCTCACAGATCAATAGGTTTTTAGGGATATCCGATCTCCCTAGGTAATTCTCTTATGTGTAGTTTTTTGGTTTCGCAGGTTTTTGTGCACCAACTTTTGCACGACGATGAAACCTTCTTTTATGCGAGAATTTTGCGATTTTGTTTTTCTATTCTTCCACTGCACATGTGATATCACCCTAGATTTCCCAACAGATTAGTGATAGAAAGACCCTCTTGATTGCTGGTAAAAGCTATTTCTCTTAGGTGTTAAACCAAACGAGAAAAACCTTAGCTTTGATACCAATTGTCAGGACCGAAATTGGCACTAAGGGAGGAGTGAATTAGTGCTTATGTAAAAATTTCAAGTATTTAGGAAAACTATTTCGATAAAATCATATCAGAAATGTTTTTGAACTTAGAGAAAGTATGAAGTGGAGTGAGCAGCCAAATCAGTAAGCAATATAAAGGAAAAAGGCAAAGAAGAGAAGGCACACTAATTTTATAATGGTTTGGTTATCATGACCTACGTCCATTCTCAATTTCTCCTCCGTCGAGGCCACTGGTATTTACTAAAGGGTAGTTTGTCTTTGCTCATCGAAGGAATACCAACTACCCTTTTATAACTATTTCTCATTTTCACAGGTTTAGGAGACAACCTTTGCAAACCTTACACCTCTCTTAGAATGATCACAAAGCTAAAGAAGGAGGAGAAGGACACTTATGTAACATCCCTCATTTTTAAATTTTTATATAAATTTCTAGTTGTAATGTAAGAATCCATTTTAAATTTGATAAAAGAGCCAAAGTATAAATCTGAGAACTTATTCATAAGATTTGGGAATCTGTTTAAAGAGAAAAAAAAAATCTGAGGACCTATATGTAAACCCTGAGGACCTAATCGTAAATATAATAATGCAAGGACTAAACTGTAAAATATACAAAATTACATATCCCACTGCTTATACCTCTCTGCCTTCATTCTGAAGGAATCAGAGAAGGCAGCTGCATGGAAGAATAGAGGAAGAGAGAAAGAAGAAGGAAAAAAAAAAGGGGAAGAAGAAGAAGAGAAATTTGGGGCTTTGGGGTTTTCTTTGCTCAAATATTTCCATTTGGGGTCATAATTCTCAAAGGCAAGTGTTCTAATCCCATCCTATAAAAATATTAGTCTCTGTTCTTATATTAATTTTGAATAATCTGAAAGATTTCTGCTTAGAACCTGATATTTCTCTTATTAAACACAAAACCATGGATCTAGAATTTTTTGGTAAACTGACCCCTATAGATTGTTTTAGCCATAATTTTTAGCACCAAATGTGGATTTATGTAGGACATTATTTATTTGAAATTAGACTCTTATACCTTTCTTTTAACACTAATATTGAAAATTTTGGACACCGAATACTTACCCAAACTTCTGTTTCAAATGAGCCTATGGATGCTGCAAAATAGGGATCAAAATTTCTGACCTTTTGATACTAAAATGCCTATAAGTCTCTGTTGGAAATTCTAATTTGTACCAAACAGACTTCATTTAAACTAGACTTATAGATCTTTCTTTTGATATATAAATTGAAAATTTTGGAATTCAAATGCCTATCCTATTATCTATTGAATCTGACCCTATAAATTCTACAAAACAATGATTTTGTTTTTGACCTTTGATTACTAAAACAATGGTAAGCTTGAAATCCAATCGTATATGCGCAGAAAGTAGTAAGCTTTTGAGGAGGTTTGCAGTAAAGATAATATGCTCAAAGTAAATGCAAACCGAGGTTTAGAGTGGTTCGGTCAATCTTGACCTACATCCACCTTTGACTTCCTCCACCGACGAGGTCACCGACGTCCACTAGAGGCCTTCCTTCAATAGGCGAAGGCCAACCACCCTTTTATAGTTTCACTCCTTTTGACGGGCTTAGGAGACAACCCTTACATAATTTTCTCTCCTCTCTTTAAAGATCAGAACTTGGAAGAAAAGAGGGAGAAGAACTTTTGACTTTTACAATAATTTTGAGCTCTAAAAATCACAGAATAAGATCAGGATTTCGGTGTGTTTGAGTGCCCTTTCAGTGCTGAAAGGGTGGGGTATTTATAGGCCCCAACCCAGTTTGAATTCTGAGCTCAAAACTATCAATTCCCGAAATTCTGAGATCTGACGATTGCATCGCCTGGCAGAGCTCGAAGACTGAGCCTTTGGGCGGTGCCACCTCCTATCAAGGGCGGTTGCACCTCCTGCCAGAACTCGAAGACCGAGCTCAAGCGGTGCCACCGCTTGACTAAGGCGGTTGCACCTCCTACCAGAGCTCGAAGACCGAGCTCAGGCGGTGCCACCTCCTGTCAGGGGCGATTGCACCGCCTAGTCTCGCTCGGAGACTAAGCCCAAGCGGTGCCACCGCTTGGCTGGGGCGGTTCAACCACCTAGCAGAAATCAAGGTCCGAATGAGTTGATCCATTCGGCCCAATTTGGGTTTTTCAGGGGCCCAATTGCCCCAAGATTAAGTTAATGGGATCACCTCCCATTTCCAACTTAATCATTGTGCTAACTACGATATTTCCTAAGACATTTACTGTAACTTGCTCCGGTGCGTCAATCGCTTCTTCCGACGAGCTTCCGACGAACTTCCGTCGATCATCCAATGAACCCTCGGTGATGCTCCTGTGGACTTCCGGCAAACTCCTAGACTTACGACGATCTACTTGGCGAGTTCCGACGAGCTTCTTTGGCAAGCTCATGGACTTCTCGGATTTGTTCCCGTAGAACCTCCGACGACTGTCCAAACTTCCGTCGAACTCTCGAACTCCCAACATGATCATTGTCTTGACAACAGCGTAACTCCTACTGCATATCTTACTATCATCGTAGTTAATCCTACACACTTATCTCAATATATAGATTAGATAACAAATGACAATTGACTTCATCATCAAAATCTGAGATTCAACATCCTTCACTCAATTGAGGTTTATATTAATGCTTGAATTTTGGTTTACTCTTGCCTGTAAGTTATTTACATTCTTGAAATATATTGTGTAACGTTTATGCTATATTGTATTCACTCATATAGGCACATGTATATCCCATTATTCCACATTTGCTTTCGATATGTGTCTATTCTAGTTTCATTCCTTTGGATATTGAATTTATCTAACCTTCTTCTTATTTAAATTGAGCTATATATGATTGCTTGGAATCCATGTGTACTCTTGCTTTCATTTCCTATCAAATCTGAATACATTTGTGAAAGATTATTGCTTGCATCGTATTGACTCATAAAGGCACATGTACGTTTTGTTGTTCCACGTGTGCTTCCGATATGTGCTATTTATTGTTCATACTACCCTTTTGTACTCTAGTGTTGTGGGATAATGTGAACCTTTGCCAGAAATGGTAAAGGAAGTTATGCATAGAGCTTGCGATGCTCTACCGGCCCCCTCTAACTTCACCTAGACGTGGGTGGAGGGAGCTCCCAAACGTAGGAGACTTCTGCATGATGGTCATTAAGAAATAAATGAATCACATTCTGTCTATGGTACCACTACACCTTCTGTATGTTTGATATGATATCCAGAGCTTTTGTTATGTATTTATGTATGCGCTTTGGATAAGAAAGATATGAATGCAACATCAATTATGACGTTTCAGCTTCTGTTTCATATTTGTTCTTTGATATGCTCTGAAATGGTTCAAATGCCGTTGATATGCTCCAATTACTCTATGCTCCATTTGTTTTGGAACCAAATATGTTACGATTAAAATGACACATATGATTTTGTATCTAATGAGATGGTATCCTTGAGAATTCTTGTATTCTGTCTTGCATTATGATATCTTACTTGTTTGAAATTGTTCCTTTTATTCTGAATGTGCTTTGTCACTTGCTGAGTTGTTTTTAGCTCACTCCGTTGTTATATAAAATCTTTCAGGTCAGCTTGTCACTCTTGAAATGTTTGAATTGGCTGAGGCATTGGATAGCTATTCAGAATTATGGGCAAGTCTTATTGGTTATTATGTTATTATTGTATAAGTATATTTTGTATGTAATGAAATGTTGTCGATGAACCGAAATGGATATACCTGGTAAAAGTGTTAGAAGATCTCTCTTATTTGGAATTTTGGAATGTTAAGTCTAGTTTACGATGATATGAACTTGTGATAAATTGTTGAAGTTATGATTGTATAAATTACATAGCTTGTGGATTTATAAATGTTGTTCATGTTTGTTAAGTTGGCTTGTGTTCCCATAAATGTGAATTATTGAGTATTGTGATATATGATTATAAACTGTATAGGTTTTATAGATGTGAATTTGATTGAATTTTTTTTAGTGTCCTTAAATGTTAGTTTGGATCTTGGATTATTTGTGATAAAATTTTTAATATTATCGATATATTTGAGAGGCGTGACAAAGGTGGTATCAGAGCATGGTTTGAGGATTACTGAAATATTTGATATGTTGACGTGCAAAATATATTGAGGTCTAATGAACTATATTGAATGGTGAAAATTTTCTTTGATGCATTTTAGGAATCTAGGATGATGAGGATATTTGGTCCTCCTATTTCATTTGTTTCTGATTAATTAAGAGGGATGAAAGGATTGATCGAGGATACTAAATCAGAGTAGCGCAATGAAAGCATGGTGGACCTAATTTCATTGGTGGTAGAAAAATGGATGATGCAAATAGAGAAGATATATGATGTACAAAATTGTTCTGATGATCAAAAGATTTCTTTTACCACCTTATATTAGAAGTAGAGGCTTATTATTAATGGGAACAATGAAAAGAATTTCTGGAGATCAAGGACAAGAATAGCTAGGACAAGTTTACTAATAAAAATATTATTGGAAATGAATCAGAAAGTGATAACAAGAGGGTCAAGATATTTTTATTTGAAAAGGGAAGTCACCACAAAAGACTCAATCATGTGTGAATTGCAAGTTAAATTATGAAACAAGTTTGTGTTTGTGGGTGACTAGAGTCTATTTTGCTTGTGGAAAGTTGGATCATAAAATAAAAGACTGTCCTTTGAACAAGAAGAAAGAGTTACTATCTCCTAAATTATCAGCCCATGTTAGAGTATATGCTATCACTGAATATGTTTCTAAAACTTCTGAATTAGTGGTCAAAGGTATTATTCATGTTTATGAAAGAATGCAAATATTTTTTTAACCATGGGTCCCATCTATGATTTGATTCTTAATATTTTGCTTATCACTTGGGTATTCAACCTAGACCACTGCATTATATGCTATATGTAAATACCATCATTGGAGATTCTTTGATAACGAACTTGAATCTGGTCCTCTTGTTTGAGTTTTATTGGAGAACTTGAACTTTTTGTTGATTTGATTTTCCTAGAGATCTAGGGTTTTGATATTATACTTGTCATGGATTGGTTATCTTCTCATTACACTAGTATTGAATGCTACATAAAAATAATTACTTTTTGCGTACTAGATCAGCCTCCTTGCTTAATATCAGCACTTCAAGCTTATCGTCTTATGTAAAAGGATTGTTTTTGTTATATGGTGTGTGTAAAGGAGCATTCAAATCAAGAAACCCATCTAGATAAAATTTCAGTGGTCAAAGAGTTCCCTGATGTATTCCTAGATGACTTGTCTGGTTTACCTCTAGATAGAGAGGGTGAATTTGCTATTGATCTGGTCCCCAGTATAACCCCAATATCTAAGCCTCTCTACATAATGGCACCACTCGAGCTAGAGGAATTAAAGAAGTAACTACAAGAATTATTAGATAAGGGTTTCATACGACCCAGCGTTTCATCGTGGGGTGCTCCGGTACTATTAGTGAAGAAGAAGGATGGAATATTGAGGCTTTGTATTGATTATAGATAGTTGAATCAGGTGACCATAAAAAACAAGTATCCCATACCCAGAATTGATGATTTGTTTGATCAACTGCAAGGGTGCACAAGTATTCTATAAGATTGACCTGAGATCAGGTTACTATCAGTTGAAGATCAAGGAGGAGGATATTTCAAAAATAGCTTTTAGAACTCAATATGGTCACTATGAATTCTTGGTGATGCCTTTTGGTTTGACTAATGCCCCTGCAGCTTTTATAGAACTAATGAATATGATATTTCAACCACTTTTTGGATGACTTTGTAATTGTATTCATTGATAACATATTGGTGTATTCAAGGAGTAATCAGGAGCATGAGGAACACTTGAGAAATGTATTGTCTATACTAAGAGAAAAGAAGTTGTATGCAACGTTCAACAAATGTGAATTTTGGTTGAATGATGTTGCTTTCTTAGGCCATGTGATTTCAGGGAAGGATATATCTGTTGATCCAAAGAAAGTAGAAGTTGTAGTTAAATGGGAAGTACCAACAAATATAACAGAAGTTAGAAGCTTCTTGGGCATGGCAGGTTATTACAAGAGATTTATGGAGGGATTTTCTCGAATCGCTCAACCTCTCACCAAACTCACTAAAAAGAATGTGAAATTTGTATGGGATGATGATTGTGAGCAAAGTTTTCAAGAGTTAAAAAAAATATTGACTAGTGCCCCTATTCTCATTATTCCAAGTGGTAGTGAGGGATTTGTAGTTTATACTGATGCTTTAAGAAAGGGTCTTGGATGTGTTTTGATGCAGGAAGGGAGAGTGATTGCTTATGCTTCTAGACAACTAAAAGGTTATGAACTGAATTATCCAACTTATGATTTGGAATTAGCAGCAATTATTTTTGCTCTAAAGATTTGGAGACATTATTTGTATGGGCGGCAATTTGAAATCTTTACTGATCACAAGAGTTTAAAATATATTTTCACTCAGAAAGAGTTAAACATGAGGTAGCTAAGATGGATAGAAATTCTAAAGGATTATGATTGTGCCATCCGTTATCACCCAAGTAAAGCCAATGTTGTAGCTGATGCACTTAGTAGAAAATCTACAAATTTTATGACTAGTTTGGTCGTGAAGCAATGGAAGTTATTAGAAGAAAATTTTGATTTGAATGCTATGAGGAAAGAGCAAGACTCAATGATATTGATGGCCTCCATTCAAGTGCAATATGATCTTACTCAACAAATTAAGGAAGGACAATTATGAGATCTACGTTTAATCTACTCGAGGAATGAAGTAAAAAGGAAATTGAAGCCAAAATTTCAAGTTTCAAAGGATGGCCTATTCAGGTTTGGGATAGAGTATGTGTACCAAATGAACCATATATCAAGAACCAAATCCTAAAGGAAAGTCATACTTCAAAGTACACCATACATCATGGGAGCACTAAGATGTATAGAGATCTCCAAAGTCATTATTGGTGGGAAGGCATGAAGAAGGAAATTACAATGTATGTTTCAAAATGTTTGACTTGTTAGAAAATCAAAGGAGAACACTAAAGACCTAGAGGGTTGTTGCAACCTTTAGATATTCCTGAATGGAAATGGGAATGTGTTACCATGGATTTTGTTTCAGGACTACCCAGAACCTCACGAAAGCATAATGTTATTTGTGTTATCATTGATAGGTTAACAAAATCTGCACATTTCCTATCGATTAATATGACTTATTCGCTTGACAGGCTTGCAGATTTATATGTTAATGAAATAGTAAGACTTCATGGTATTCCAAAGGAGATCATCTATGACAGAGACTCTAGATTTCTCTCTAGATTCTAGAGAAGATTACAGGAATCTATAGGTACTAAAGTCAAGTTTAGCACTATATATCATCCTTAGACTGATGGTTAGTCAGAAAGAACAATTCAAATACTTGAGGATTTGCTGAGAGCCTATGTTATGGATTGGAAATGTGAATGTAATAAAAATATTTCACTTATTGAGTTCACTTATAATAATAGTTATCATTCAAGTATTCAGATGGCTCCTTTTGAAGCTTTATATAGGCGAAAGTGCATAACACCTATATGTTGGGAGGAAGTTGGTGACAGAAAGTTGTTAGCACCAGACAAAATATAAGAAACTACCGAGAAAATTCAAGTTATAAGGAAAAGGTTGAAAACTACTCAGAGTCGTCAAAAGAGTTATGCTGACAATAAAAGATGAGATATTGAGTTTGAAATCGGAGATTTTCTGTTCTTAAAGGTCTCCCCTTCCAAAGGCATTGTAAGGTTTGGGAAGAAAGGAAAGTTAAGCCTAAGATTTATTGTACCTTTTGAGGTCCTTGAGAGGGTTGGTTCTGTCGCTTACAGGATTGCCTTGCCACCATTGTTGTGCCATATCCATAATATATTTCATGTTTCGATGATTAGAAATTATATACTTGATCCTTCTCATATCATTAAGTATGAGCTGATGGAGATCGATAAAGATTTATCTTATGTGGAAGAGCCCACTCAGATTGTTGATAAGAAGGAAAAGATCCTAAGGAATCGGGTTATCCCTATGGTTAAAATAATTTGGAGACACCATTATAGAGAGAAAACAACCTAGGAGCTAGAGGAGGAAATAAAAAAGGTTTATCCTCGTCTTTTCATCGATGGAGATATGATAAATTTAGAGGACTAAATTTTTCTTTTAAGGAGGGGGGGAAGAGTGTAACATCCCTCATTTCTAAATTTTCATATAAATTTCTAGTTGTAATATAAGAATCCATTTTAAATTTGATAAAAGAGCCAAAGTATAAATCTGAGAACTTATTCATAAGATTTGGGGATATGTTCAAAGAGAAAAAGAAAATCTGAGGACCTATATGTAAACCCTGAGGACCTAATCATAAATATAATAATGCAAGGATTAAACTATAAAATATACAAAATTACAAATCCCATCGCTTAAGCCTCACTACCTTCATTCTAAAGGAACCAGAGAAGTATTCTAATCCCATCCTATAGAAATATTGGTCTCTGTTCTCATATTAATTCTGAATAATCTGAAAGATTTCTGCTTAGAACCTGATATTTCTCTTATTAGACACAAAACCATAGATCTAGAATTTTTTGGTAAACTGACCCCTATAGATTGTTTCAGCCATAATTTTTAGTGCCAAATGTGGATTTAGACAAGACCTTATTCATTTGAAATTAGATCTTATACCTTTCTTTTGACATTGATATTGAAAATTTTGGACACCGAATACTTACCCAAACTTCTGTTTCAAATGAGCCTATGGATGCTACAAAATAGGGATTGAAATTTCTAACTTTTTGATACTAAAATACCTATAAGTCCCTGTTGGAAATTCTAATTTGTACTAAACTAACTTCATTTGGAACTAGACTTGTAGATCTTTCTTTTGACATATAGATTGAAAATTTTAGAATTCAAATCCTATCCTGTTATCTATTGAAACCAACCCTATGAATTATGTAAAACAGTGATTTTATTTTTGACCTTTGGTTACTAAATCAATGGTAACTCCTTATTGGAAACCTTGATTCATAAGAAACTTATTACATCAGAAAATAGATTGATATATCTTTTGACAAAAGCTTTTATGAGGGTATTGGAGCATAATTGATAATCTGAAGTATTTGTTCAATATGCCTCTCGAATTCTGTCAGAAATCGAGCTTTGGTCGATTTATCATATTCTATTTTCATTCGTTTGGAAATAGATTTCATTTAGTTTTCTTCACTCAATTGAGGTTTATATTAATGCTTGAATTTTGGTTTGCTCTTGTTTATAAGTTATTTACATTCTTGAAACATATTGTATAATGTTTATGCTATATCATATTGACTCATATAGGCACATGTATATCCTATTGTTCCACATTATCTTTCGATATGTGCCTATTCCAGTTTCATTCCTTTGGATATTGAATTCATCTAATCTTCTTCTTTTTTGAATTGAGCTATATATGATTGCTTGGAATTCATGTGTACTCTTGCTTTCATTTCCTGTCAAATCTGAATACATTTGTGAAAGATTATTGCTTGCATCGTATTGACTCGTAACGACACATGTATATTTTGTTATTCCGCGTGTGCTTCCGATATATGCTATTTATTATTTATACTACCATTTTGTACTCTAGTGTTATTGGATAATGTGAACCTTTGCCACAAATGATAAAGGGAGTTATGCATAGAGCTTGCGATGCTCTGCCGACCCCCTCTGACTTCACCTAGACATGGGTAGATGGAGCTCCCAAACGTGGGAGACTTCTATCTAGTGGTCATTCAGAGATGGATGAATCACATTCTGTCTATGGTACCACTACACCTTCTGTATGTTTGATATGATATCGAGAGCTTTGGTTATGTATTTATGTATGCGCTTTGGATAAAAAAGTTATGAATGTAATGTCAAATACGACATTTCAGCTTCTATTTCATTTTCGTTCTTTGGTATGCTCTGAAATGGTTCATATGCCATTGATATGCTCTGAAATATTTCCTGCGCTATTGATATGCTCCAATTACTCTATGCTCCATTTGTTTTGGAACCAAATATGTTACGATTGAAATGACATATATGATTTTGTATCTAATGAGATGGTATCCTTGAGAATTCTTGTATTCTGTCTTGCATTATAATACCTTACTTGTTTGAAATCCTTCCTTTTGTTCTGAATATGTTTTGTTACCTGTTGAGCTATTTTTAGCTCACTTCGTTGTTATATAAAATCTTTCAAGTCAACTTGTTACTCTTTGAGATATTTGAATTGGGCTGAGGTAGTGGAGAGCTATTCAGAATTATGGGCAAGTCTTGTTGGTTATTATGTTATTGTTGTATAAGTATATTTTGTATGTAATGAAATGTTGTTGATGAATCGAAATGGATATATCTTGTAAAAGTGTTAGAAGATCTCTCTTATTTGGAATTTCGGAATGTCAAGTCTAGTTTACGATGATATGAACTTGTGATAAATGGTTGGAGTTATGATTGTATAAATTACATAGCTTGTGGATTTATGAATGTTGTTCATGTTTGTTAAGTTGGCTTCGGTTCCCATAAATGTGAATTATCGAGTGATGTGATATATAATTATAAACTACACAGGTTTTATAGATGTGAATTTGATAGAATATTTTTTAGTGTCCTCAAATGTTAGTTTAGATCCTAGATTGGTTTGTGATGAAAATTTTAATATTATCGATATATTGGAGGGGCGTGAGAACTTAGCACTTTTTTAACACTTTTACAACTCGAAATCTCAAGACTTTTTTTTACACCTTTGTGCTTTTTCATGTAGGAAAGAGTGGGATATTTATAAGCCCTAATGGCATTAAAAATGGAGCCAAAAAATGTCTCATCCTGGGTTTTCGGGGTATTAGTTGTACCACTACTTGACAGCATTAACTATTGATGTTACCATCACCCAATCTAGGTCATACACTGCCTAGACTACTTGGGAGGCCAATCCTCAAGCGATGCCACTGCCAACCCTAGCTCTGGGTGACTGAATGGGCCATCCATCCGGCCCAAATCAACCTTGATTTGGGCCCAATTGGCCCCTATTTGAGTTAGTAGGATTTCCCTCAAAACTAACTCAAATTAAAATCCTAATTATGATAATTAAGGCTAAGTGATTACAATGCAAGCAATCCTAGTTTTTTAGCACATCAATTGTTCATTCAAACTCCAAGCAAAACTTTCGGCGTACTCCTAGTGATCTTCCGATGAGCTTTTGGTGAACTCTCAATGAACTCCCAATGAGTTTCTAATGCATCATCTAAACCTTTGGTGTATCCCCCGATTCTTCCAGCATGATGCTCGATCTTTAACTCCAATCCAATATTTGATTCTTCTTTAATTGTTTTGTCTTTTCACGATCGTAGTTAGTCTTTTATCACTTTTCTCAATACATGGATTAGATCATTAATTCATCAATTAATTTCATAATCAAAATCCGATATTCAATAATAAGGTCACCCTACATATACTTGGTGGAGCTATTATTGCATTAGATACATGTTATTTTATTTCTTTAATTATCATAAATATTATTGTATTTCATATTTGATAGTTAGTGGATATAAATGAGTTTTTAAGAACAATGATTGTTCAATATTATTAGATGATAAGATCATCATGAGAGGAACATTAAATAATAATTTATTTATGCTAGATACTACTCCACATATCATGAATATAAGTGTGTCCAAGAGGAAATGAGAAGTGAATAATGCATACTTGTGGCATTATAGGCTAAGTTATATCTATGAATGAAGGATTTAAAAGTTGTTGAAGGATGAATACTTAGATCCATTTGACTATGAGTCATAGACAACCTATGAATCTTGACTTCATAGAAAACTGACTAACTCTCCATTTAGTAGAACTGGAGAGAGAGTCACTGAGTTACTAGAACTTATACATAGCAATGTATATGGTCCTATGTTAACTCAAGCCATAGGTGGTTACTCCTACTTCATTACTTTTATTGACAATTTCTCTAGGTAGGAATGGACATGTGTACTTGATGAAGTATAAGTTCGAGACTTTTGAGAAATTTAGGAAATATAAGAATAAGGTAGAGAACTAGATTAGAAAGAGTATCAAGACTCTTTAATCAATCGAGGAGGTGAGTACTTGAGTGCAAAGTTCACCTAGTACTTTAAGGACTAAGGGATTTTATCATAATGGACACCTCCTTATATACCTCAGCTCAATGGTGTATCCAACTGTAGAAATTGCATACTATTAGATATGGTATGATTCATAATGAGTTTGACCAACCTACTCATCTCATTCTGGGGATATGTCCTAGTGTCCGTAGCTTATCTTCTGAACAGAGTTCCAACTAAGTTGGTAGTCTTGAATCTCGAATTTTGATGATGAAATCAATTGGTAAAGTGTTTGATCTAATCTATATGATGAGATAAGGGTGCAGGATTAACTACAATAGCAGTAAGGCATAAAGCAAATGTTGGGCCGGAGTCAAAGATCGGATGATACGTCGAAGATTCGGACGATGTGCCTAAAGTTTGCTGGAAGCTCATTGAGAGTTCGTCGAGAGCTCGTTGAGAATTCGTTAGAAGATCACTGAGAGTTCACCGGGAGTTCACTGAGAGTTCGTCGGGAGTTCGCTAGAAGTTCACCAGAAGTTCATCGAGAAGTTCGCTAGAAGATCGCCGAAAGAACAATCGACATACTGGACAAGAGATTGCTTGTTTAAGTGTCTTAATTATCGTAGTTATACCTTAAGTTGAGTTAGGATTTAGAGGTAATCCCACTAACTCAGTTCGGGACCAATTGGGCCCTTCACAAGGATGAACTGGGCTGGTTGAACAGCCCATTCAGTACCTGAAGTCACTACCGATGGTGGCACCGCCTGGTGACTCGGTCTCTCAAGTGGTCTGGGTAGTGGTATCACTCAGATTGGGCGGTGGTAACGACGGTAGTTAATGCTGCCAGCGGTGGTACTGCCCTTACTAAGCGATGGTACTGCCAGAGCTCGATCTTTGAGCTCTGTTAGGTAGTCGTACTATCAAGGTACCACCGCTCAGTCTGGGCAGTAGTGGATGCTCAACCTAAAAATCATCATTTCTTGTAGAAACCTATACCATCGTAAGCTAGGAGCAAGAGATGGTACCTTGATAGTGGACGCTCAAGGCAAATGACTGGAGATTCATCTCAATTCTCTAAGCTTACTAGCATAGACGAAGGGTATGTCACATTTGGAGATAACAACGAGAGTAAAATCATTGGCAAAGGAACCATAGGTAACAAATTCAACTTATTGATTGAAGAAGTATTGTTAGTTGATGGCTTCAAGCATAATCTTTTGAGCATTAGTCAATTATGTGATAAAAGATACATCATTAGATTTGAATCCAATGCTTGCATTACTGAAAAACCATACAAAAAAAATCTATGTTTGCCCTAAAACAAAATAATGTATACACTATCGACATTGACGATCTTTGTAATAAAATATATTTTTCAGTTTTGAATTACGATGCTTGGCATTGGCATAGGAGATTAGGTTATGCTAGCATGAAACTAATCTCTTAAATCACATCTAAAGAATTTATAAGAGGTATTCTTAACATTAAGTTCGTTAAAGACAATGTGTGTGATGCATGTCAACTAGGAAAACAAATAAAAGGTAGTTTCAAACCAAAGAATCTAATAAGCACCTCTAGACTATTGCAATTGATCCATATGGATTTACTTGGACCAATTGATACATCAAACTTAGGAGATAGCAAATATGCCTTTGTCATTGTGGATGATTATAGTAGATATACTTGGACATACTTTTTGGCACACAAAAGTGATTGTTTTAGATATTTTTTCAAGTTTTGTAAACTTGTTCAAAATGCAAAAGGCTTTATGATTTCATCAATTCAGAGTGATTATGGTGGTGAATTCCAAAATCGTGATTTTCAAAATTTTTGTGAATCAAATGGATACAACCATAATTTCTCTACTCCGAGAAATTCTTAACAAAATAGAGTAGTAGAAAGAAAAAATAAAAATTTACAAGAAATATCAAGAAGCATGTTAAACGAACATTATCTACCCAAATATTTTTGGGCTGAAGTCGTTAATACAACATGCTATATTATGAATAGGGTTCTAGTAAGGCCATTACTTTCCAAAACTACTTATGAATTGTGGAATAAAAAAAATCCCAACATTTCATATTTTAAAGTTTTCGGGTGTAAATGTTTTATCTTGAATTAAAAAGATGCCTTAGGAAAGTTTGATGTAAAATCCGATGAAGGAATTTTTCTTGGCTATTTTTCTATTTCTAAAGCATTTTGTTACTTTAACAAAAGAAATTAGGTTATAGAAGAGACTATTCATGTTGTCTTTAATGAAGTTTCCGAACATAAGAAAAATGAGTTTAATGATGATCTTAATTTTGATGCTTTGAATTTAAATGAACACTTTTCTCAAACTAGCAACTTGGGTACATCTTTTTCCGAAACATCCTTACCTAAAGAATAGAAGTATGTAGATGCTCATCCTAAGGAGCTAATCATATGAGACACATCAAAAGGGGTTCAAACTCGTTCTTCTCTTAAAAAATTTTGTGCCAATGCCGCTTTTCTTTCTCAAATTGAATCTAAATGCATTGACAAGGCCTTGAAAGATGATTCATAGGTTATCGTAATGCAAGAAGAGTTGAACCAATTTGAGAGAAACGAGGAGTGGAAGCTTGTTCCTAGGCTAAATGATCATTTAGTTATTGGTACTAAATGGGTTTTTAGAAACAAGCAAGATGAATTTAGTATCGTGGTTAGAAACAAAGCTAGATTAATGGCTAAGGGTTTTAACCAAGAAGAAGGTATCGATTATGACGAAACCTTCGCTCTTGTGGCACGATTAGAAGCCATAAGGATGCTCCTTGCCTATGCTAGTAGTAATAATTTTAAGTTATTTCAAATGGATATCAAAAATACTTTTCTTATTAGTTTTATTTCAGAAGAAGTTTATGTTGAACAACCTTCCAGATTTGAGAATGATAATTTTCCAAATCATGTGTTTAAATTGATTAAATCTCTCTGTGGATTAAAATAAGCCCCAAGGGCTTGGTATGAAAGACTTAGCTCCTTTCTTATCCAAAATAATTCCTCTAAAGGCAAGGTCGATACTACATTGTTTATTAAAAATTTTGATAATAATTTTCTTGTTATTCAAATTTATGTTGATGATATTATTTTTGGTTCTACAAATGAATCCTTATGTGAATCATTTGCCAAAAGTATGAGTCAAGAGTTTGAAATGAGTTTAATGGGTGAACTAACTTTCTTTCAAGCTTACAAATCAAACAACTTAGTCATGGTATTTTTCTTAGTCAAACAAAATATTCATTAGACTTGCTAAAATGGTTTTATATAGATAGTTCAAAGGCTATCAATACTCTTATGAGTACCTCCACTAAGTTAGCGATTGATGAAAGTAGAGAAAGCTTTGATCCAAAAGCTTATAGGGGTATGATAGGAAGTTTACTATACCTCACTGCAACTAGACCGGACATCATGTTTAGCATAGGACTTTGTACTAGGTTTCAATCTAATCCTAAGATATCTCATCTTAAAACCATTAAAAGAATTCTTAGATATCTTAAAGGAACCAGTAATCTAGGATTATGAAATCCAAAATCTAAAAACTTTGAACTAATTGCTTACGCTGATACGGATTTTGTTGGATGTAGAATAGATAGAAAAAGTATATCCGGAACATGTTAACTCTTAGTTCATGCACTTGTCTCTTAGTCTTCCAAGAAACAAAACTCGGTTGCACTATCGACAACCGAAGTGGAATACATAGCAGCGAGTGCATGTTGTGCATAAGTTGTATGGATGAAAAATACATTAGAAGATTATAAGATTCACCTTAAGAACATTCCCATAAAATGTGATAACACGAGTACAATATGTTTAACAAAAACTCCTATTCAACACTCTAGAACTAGACATATTGACATTATGTATCATTTCATAAGAGATCATGTTAATAACCATGACATATCTTTAGAGTTTATTGATACGAAACATCAATTAGTCGATATCTTTATAAAACCTTTAAATGAAAAATAATTTGATTTTATTAGAATAGAGTTAGGGATGTAAATTGTCCGAATGCATGAATTTGATGTATATCTTTTTCAGACTTTTTTGATTTTTTTTTTTAAAGAGCCTTCATGAAATCTGGAATATTAATTTTCTTGGTATCAAATTTATTACATACCCTTGCTCTATCACTTAATGATTTTTGATACACTAAATCACTTCACTCATAGAATTCATTGATAAATGCATCTCTCTCGGATTTCACTCTAGTGAATTTTTAATGAGAAACATAATTGATTTATGAAGTTTTATTCATGATACTCCTCTCCTATGAATTCTTCCTTACTCTTCTCATAAAAGATGAATTTTATAAATTTTTAGTGTGTGATGATTACTTGTACGAATGGTGATTTGATTTCACATGGATATCTTGATCCTTTTCATGAATCCCTTCTCTTTGTTAAAATTAAAGCACGATTTAATGAAACTCATTTATTATTTTGAATTTGACTTGATTCAAATCATTTCATAAATTTGGTTCTTAATAGATTCCCTCCTTACCTTTCTTCCTCTACTTCTTATTTTTATGACAAAAGAAGAAAGAAATTTGCACATCTAAAGAAGAACCAAAAAGCCCTTGAGTAAAAATATTAGCTTATCCAAAAAGATTATTATGAAAAGTTTTTTGCTTGCCTTCCTTTATGGCTTGGATAAATTGGTATGAAACTTGCTTTATTTTGTTTACCGCACTTGCATTGTTGAATGGTTCTCCTTTTTGTTGATGACAAAGAGGGAGAAATGTGGTAAATTGATGACAAATTGACATGTTTGAGATAAAATGTATCTTGTCGTAAATGCTTGAATATTTTATGAATGCTTGAAATATAATTGGAATCGTCAAATACGTCGCAACACATCGCAAATACTTGAAACATATCAAAATGTATTTCATATGCATTGTAGATACTTGAAATGTTTCATGAATGATAATTGTCTATCATTATGATAAGGTATCATGAGCTTAACTTACTATTTACAATCGATATCATGTCTCGAAATGATAAATTATTATCTTTTATCAAGAATTATCATCTTGCTAAATTTCATATTTGAAATTTATATCATATGTGAAAATGATGATTGTCTATCATCATTAGACTTGAAATTGGATGTCAAGCCTTGACATTATCTTTTTATTGATAAATATGTGGTACCGTATTTTAAATTTATAAATCATGATAAGTATCATGATGTGCATGTTTGATAAGTTTAAATGAATATAACTTATCGATTTGATGCTTGAATTCAAAGGTCTTGAATTCAAGAATATCTTTTCTGAAGTATGGCATATAGATAGGGGAGTTAAGGTTAACTCCAATTGATTATCATCATCCAAAAGGCGGAGATTATTGAATCTCGGATTTTGATGATGAAATCAATTGGTAAAGTGTTTAATCTAATCTATATATTGAGATAAGTATTCAGAATTAACTACAGGCATAAAGTGAATGTTGGGCCGGAGTCAAAGATTTGGACGATGTGCCGAAAGTTTGCTAGAAACTCGCCAAGAGTTCATCGGGAGCTCACCGAGAGTTTGTTAGGAGTTCGTTGAGAGTTTGTCGAGAGTTCACTAGGAGTTCACCGAGAAGTTCATCAGAAGATTGCCAAAAGAATAATCGATATATTGGACAACAATTGCTTGTTTAAATGTCTTAATTATTGTAGTTAGACCTTAAGTTGAGTTAAGATTGGGAGGTAATCTCACTAACTCAGTTAGTGGCCAATTTGGCCCTTAATAAGGCTGAACTGGGCCGGTTGAATAGCCAATTCAACACCTGAAGTCATTGTCGGCGGTGGCACCGCTTGGTGACTCAGTCTCCCAAGTGGTCTAGGCGGTGGTATAGTCAATAGTTAATGCTGCCAAGTAGTGGTATCACCCCTATCAGGTAGTGGTACTGCCCAGACCGAGCCATGGTACCACCCAGTATTAGTCTGCAGGTGGTAGTACTGCCCAATAATGGCGGTGGTACCACCAGTACCCAGGAAATCCGTGATGAGACACTTTTTTGCTCCAATTTTGAAGCCATTAGGGCCTATAAATATCCCATCCTTTTCTGCATGAAAGGAAACGAAAGTATGAAAAATATCTTGAAGTCTTGGTGTATTAAAAGTGTTGTAAAAGCACCAAAAGTCTTCCTCCTCCCTTTCTAGTATTGTGATCATTCAAGAGAGGTGTGAGCCTTGTAAGGATTATCTCCTAAACCCTTGAAAAGGAGAAAGCGCTGTAAAGAGGATGGTTGGTCTTCGCCTATGAAGGAAGACCATTATTGAACATCGATGACCTCGATAGAGGAGGAATCGGACGTGGATGTAGGTCACAATGACCGAACCACTATAAAGTCTAGTGTGCTCATTTCCATTCTGCTTTTTACTACTACTATTACTTTCTAAGTTAACTGCTAATTCATTTGCTCTAAAGTCAAGCATTTTCTGAAATTAGTTTTCAATGAATGAATATTTTATAAAATCGATGATTTTTTCGCTGCACTAATTCACCCCTCACCCCCCCCCCCCCCCCCCCCCGCCTCTTAGTGCTGCTCTTGATCCTAACAAAGATGACAATTTACGACTAGGAGATGCTCGCGATTGTGTATGTGGTGGCCAACTAAATATTGTACTCGATCGGGCGATGCTTTCAAATCAAGACTGACCATAAAAGCCTAAAATATTTCTTGGAGCAGAAGATATCTTCCCCCGAGAAGAAAAAATGGGTAACAAAGCTTCTTGGATATAATTATGAAATAACTTACAAAAAGAGGAAAGAGAATATCGTTGCAGATACGCTTTCGCGGCTACTCGAGCAAGCTGAATTTTCGGCCTATTGTATCTCGAATTTTGATGATAAAACCAACTGATAAGTGTTTATGCTTTGATCTATGTTTTGAGTGACGCAGGATGCTTCGATCAGGGAGAGACAATTAAAGCATAAAGAATCATGTTGGGCCAATGGAAAATATGTCAAAAGATTGGACGTCGGGCCAGAGGATCGGTCGACGTATCGATAGAAGGCTTCGGGCCATGGATTCGAGCATCGGGCCAAGAAGAACGAATATTGCACTAAGGAAATCATGGTTGCAAAGGTCAACTGACCGATTGGGTAATAGGCCACAAGAGAGGATGATACGCCAAAGAATCAAACGAAGCGTCAATGGACCAATGATATGCCGGACGACATGATTCATGCTTAGTGATAATTGTCTAGATCAAAATGTGTTTTTATGTGTGCAGGATTAACTACGATAGCAAGGTATAAAGCAAAATGAAGTTCCGGAGTCAAGAACACAATTTCGTTGGGAGTTTGAGAGTTCATCGGAAGTTCGGACGTTCGTCAGAAGTTCTACCGAAACCAACCGAGAAGTCCAGGAGCTTATCAAAGAAGCTCATCGAAATTCGCCAAGAAGATCGTTGTGAAGTCCAGGAGTTTCCCGGGATTCTATCGGAACATTCTAAAGAGATTGTCAGAAGTTCACCGGAAGATCGTCGGAAGCTTGCCGGAAGAAATCGGACTTCTCTTGCTTAGAATATGTCTTAAGAATCATAGTTAGCACATAATTAGAGTTGGGATTAGGAGGTAATCCCATTAACTCTATTAAGGGCCAACTAGGCCTAAACTTGGGCTTGTTTGGGCCGAATTCAAGGCCTAACCAGGGTGCTAAAAGCCTAGTTGGCGGTAGCACCGCTTGGGGAACAACACCCCAGGAATTCTGGGTAGTGGTACTACTGGTAGTGAATGCTACTAGCGGTGGTACCACCCCTATCAGGTGGTGGTACCACCTAATGGCAGATCTTGCGGCGATAGTACTACCCAAGAATGGCGGTGGTACCGTCAGTACCTAAGAAACCTGGGATGAGACCTTTTTAGGCTCCGAGTTTGAATCAACTTGAAGCCTATAAATATCCTTCTCATCCCTAGTTAACTTACACAAGCACAGAGAATTTAAAAAGGGAAAAACGCTGTTGTAATCTCTTGTGAGAATCCTCCTCTTCTAGTTTAAGTATTAGAATAGTTTGAGAGAGGAGTAAGTACTTGTAAAGGTTGTCTCCTATACCTGTAAAAATGAGAAGAGGGGTGTAAGAAGGAAATTGATCTTTGCTCATTAAAGGAAGATTAATAGTGGATGTTGATGGTCTCGACGAAAGAGGAATCGACGTAGTGGATGTAGGTCACGACGACCGAACCACTATAAAACTCGATTTACATATCTATTTGAGCAATTTATCTTTACTGCAAACTTTACTTGTTTACTACTTCCAATACATTTATGAACATATTTTAAGTTAAGATCCTTATGAAATGGTTTTTTTTGGAATCGGTTTTAACGTACGAAGATTTTCGAACCGACATAATTTTTACCACTGCACTAATTCACCACCCCCCCAGCTTAGTGCCGACTCATTCCTAACACGGCCACTTCACTTTCGACTAGTGACTTCCTTGAGGATATTAAGAGAGAATGGCAGTAAGATCCGGAGACTAGTAAGATCATAAAAAAATTGGAGGAAGCACTAAGCTCCATGGCTCATTACAATTGGGACTCAAAAGAATTGTGCTACAAGGGATACATTATGCTTGTGCCAAATTCTACTTGCATAAAGACCATCCTTCAAGAGATGCATTCCACACCTGCGGGTAGGCACTCTGGGTTCCTTAGAACATAAAAGAGAATTAAGCAAAAATTTTATTAGGTAGGGATGAAAAATATTATTGCTAAATTTGTGGCACAATGTGATATATGTTAACGATATAAAAGTGAGACAGTGGCAAGTCTTGGAAAGCTGCAACCTCTACTCATCCCGGACTCAATATGAACTAATATATCAATGGACTTCATCGAAGGGCTTCCCTCATCATAAGGAAAAGGTATAATTATTGTCATGGTTGATCACCTTATAAAGTATGCTCACTTTTGCGTTGTTCGTAATCCCTATACTACTTCTAGTATTGCTCGAACCTTTATGAAAAATATTATAAAATTACATGGGATGCCGAGATCTATTGTAAGTGATCATGATAGGGTCTTCATGAGTAGATTTTGGATAGAGTTATTCCAAGTATAGGGTACTAAATTAAAAATGAGTACGGCATATCACCCACAAACCGACGACCAGACTGAAGTCGTAAACAAGTGCTTGAAGACATACCTCAGATGCTTTACCAGTAACCAGCCAAAAGAGTGGACAAAGTGGCTTCCCTGGGCCAAGTGGTGGTATAATATAACTTATCATTCATCCATAAAATGTACTCCCTTTGAGGCTATGTATGGCCGACCTCCCCGTGTGATCCCAAAATATGTGTTGGGCACTTCTAAAATAGAACAAGTAGATAAGAAATTATAGGATAGAGAAACAATAATATGATCAACATAAAGGCGAAAGAGAATTTTCAGTAGGAGATTGGGTCTTTCTACGGCTCCAACCATACAAGCAAACATCAATCCAAACCAGAGCATCTATGAAGCTTTCACCTTAGTTCTATAGACCCTACCAAATTTTGGAGCCCATTGGAGCGGTAACATACAGATTGGACTTACCCGCCAACTCCTGAATCCATCCAGTCTTCCATGTGTCATGTTTAAGGGCAAGATGGGACAAAACGAGACAGCCCAAAGCCATCTACCAAATATAACTACCCAATGAGAACTCTAAACCCAACCGAGTACCATTATTGATCGACGGATTGTAATTTGACGACGATGACCCACTACTGAAGTGCTAATATAGTGGGCAAATCTACTAGTAGAAGATACCACTTGGGAGAACTATGATGACTTAAAGATTAAATTCTTAGAATTTATATAGCGTTAGCCTCGAGGACAAAGCTGATTTGAAGTGGGCGGGTCTGTTAGAACTCTAGCTAGGAGAGTCCTAATTGAGTTTCATTGAAAGGGGCATTCATGTAAAACCTACCTAGCCAACCCATTTTAAAGAGGTGAAGATGCCGGCTAAGGTGAGGATTAGTTTAGAGATTGCTTCTTAGAGAAGCATTAGGAGTTGGTTAGAAGTAGGAGTCTTGAGTAGGAGTCCTATTAGGAGTTGGGGTTTAGAAGCCCTATAAATAGCCATGTATTCATCCTCTTTTCTTATTGAATAGATCAATCCTTTTAGCAGCAACCTAGAGGAAGGAACCCCTATAGAGTTTCAAGGAGGCCGATCCCCTAAAGAGATCAACCCCAAGCTTAGAATCTGTAAGAGTTCTAACAGATCCATTAGGATTAAGATAACAAGGGGCCTATATAGAGAGGAGGGAACCAAAGGGCCATAGGCTAAACTCCTTTTGGCTATCACCTCCTATTCTCCTCTCTCCCTCTCCTTCTCAACCAGTAGCCCTTGCTTGGGGCATATGGATAGTAAGAAGGGCTAGCCCCTTCTTGATTGTGTTGTGTGGGTAGCGAGGAGATTTGAGTAGCGATTTGAGGAGCATCTTCACAGCCCCTACCATGTAGATCACCGCTAGAGAGAAGGACAGTTGACCTCCTTCATCCTTTCTCATGTATCTGCAGGTTTTTATGGATATACATGTTAGGATCAAGAACGGTACTAAGAGAGGGGGGGGGGGGGGGGGGGTGGGGGGGTGAATTAGTGCAGTAGATAAAAATGATCAATTTAAGTGATTTCAAAAACTTCGTACAATGAAAAAACCTTAGTTCGATAAGAACTATTTTGAAAAGTAATTTGGCTTTTGTAAGTGAGTAGAGAAGAGGTGATTGGATAATTTGTAATGAAGTAACATAGAATGCAGCACAAGTAAAGAAAAATAAGCAATAAAAAAAGAACACACTGGAATTTATAGTGGTTTGGTCGTTGTGACCTACATCCACTTCTGATTCCTCCTCTATTGAGGTCACCGGCATCCACTAATGATATTCCTTCAATAGGCGAAGACCAACTACCACTTTATAGTGCTTTCTCCTTTTTATAGGTTTAGGAGATAACCCTTACAAGCCTCACATCTCTTCTTCGATGATTACAAAGCTAAAGAGAGGGAGGAGGAGGACTCTTTGCACATTTACAACATTTTTACACCCTAACACTTAAAGATTTTTTCACACTATGATTTACAGCATTTTTGACAAACCTCTAGACTTTCGACGAACTCTCAAACTCCCAATAAAATCTTGATCTTGACTTCGGCATTTCATTTTGCTTTATGCTTTGATCGCTAAAGTAGTTAATCATGTACACTTTTCTCAACATACAGATTGGATCAAATAATTTACCAATTGATTTCATTATCAAAATCCGAGATTCAACAATCTTCCCCTTTTTTATGATGATAATAAATTGATGATAGAGTTAATCTTAACTCCCCCTATCTATATGTTATATGTATTTAAACTTATCAACATGCCCATCATGATACCAATCATGATTTACCATATCAAAATATGATACCATGTATTTATCATAATACAAATGATGTCAAGGCATGACATCCATTTTTAAGTCCAATATAGAATGATAATAGAGAATCATCATTTTCTATGATACAAATTTCAAATATGAAATTTAGTAAGAATCAATTTTCGATAAAAGATGACAATGTTGAATCTTGTATTTTGACAATGAAACCAATTGATAAGTGTGTATGGTTTGATCTACATTTTGAGTGACGCAAGATGCTTTGATTAGGGAGAGACATTTAAAGCAAGAAGAATCATGTTGGGTTGGTAGAACATGTCAGAAGATTAGACGTCGGGCCGGAGGATCAGTCGACGTATCGATAGAAGGCTTCGGGCCATGGATTCGAGCATCGGGCTAAGAAGAGCGGATATTGCACCAAGGATATCGGAGTTGCAGGGTCAACTAGCCGATTGGGCAATAGGTTGCAAGAGAGGATGATGCACCGAAGAATCGGACGAAGCGTCGATGGACCAATGACATGCCGGACAACATGATTCATGCTTAGTAATAATTTTTTAGATCAAAGTGTGTTTTTACATGTGCAGGATTAACTACGATAGCAAGGCATAAAGCAAAATGAAGTCCCAGAGTCAAGAACGCAATTTAGTTGTGAGTTCAAGAGTTCGTCGGAAGTCCAGACGTTCGTCAAAAGTTCTATCGGAATTGACCAAGAAGTCCTGGAGCTTGCTAAAGAAGCTCGTCAGAACTTGCTAAGAAGATCATCATAAAGTCCAGGAGTTTGCCGAGAGTCCATTGGAACATTACCAAGAGATCATCGGAAGTTTGCCGGAAGCTCATCGATAGAAACCTAGACTTACAAACTTTGTTTAGCTTAGTAAATATCTTAAAAAAATTTAGTTAGCACCTAATAGAAATTAGAATTGGGCCAACTAAATTAGGGGACGGTTGGGCCAAGTTTGGGCTGTGTTGGGCCAAGAGAAAAGCCCAAACAATGACCAAACAGGTGAAACCGCCATGGCACAATCTCCGAGACTATATTAGGCGGTGGTACCGCCCGAACTCAGTCTCTGAGACTATCTAGGTGGTGGTACCACCAGTCTGGGTAGTGGTACCACCTAGTGTCAGGTTACAGGCGGTGGTACCGCCCGTACCTTGAAATTTCAGGGGTTTGAATTTTGGGCTCCAAATTTGAATCCATTTGGGGCCTATAAATACCCCAACTATTCCTGTATAGATAAGTAAGAAATATTAAGCAAAACCTTATAATTCTAAAGTTGTAAACCTTAGAAAGTTGAGTTCCCTCCTCCCAAAGCTTAGAGAGAGTTCTAAGGGAGGTATGAGAGAGATACCTTATAAAAGAGGGTTGTAAAAGGTTGTCTCCTAAACCTGTGAAAAGGAAATGAAGGGTGTAAAAGGATAGTTGGTCTTTGCCCATTGAAAGAAGACCGATAGTGGATGCCGGTAGCCTCAACGGAAGAGGAATCTGCGAAGTAGATGTAGGTCACGACGACCAAACCACTATAAAAATATGGTTTGTGTTTCTCTTATGCAATTTACTTTACTACAAACCACTTTACTTGCTTTACATCCACTATGCTCTTTCGTACCCTTTCAAAGTTAATACCTTTATGAAATGGTTTTTCATTGGAAATGGATTTAATCGCAACGAAGATTTTGAACCAACATAATATTTACCGTTGCACTAATTCACCCCCACTCTTAGTGTCGACTCTTTTCCTAACAATTGGTATCAGAGCCTCGTTATTTCTCATTTGGTTTAACACCCAAGAGAATGACTCTTTTCGACTTTCAAGAGGGTCACTCTCTCATTCGTCCTCCCTTATCAATGGGATGAACTACACATAATGGAAAACTCGAATGAGAGTTTTCTTGCTTTCTTTGGATTTGAACTTATGGAACATTATTGAAAATGGTTTTCGAAGGTCTTCTCTTCCAATGAACCATTGGAATGATTTGGAGAAGAAGACTTTTTCCTTAAATGCTAGAGCTATGAATGCTCTATCTTGTGCTTTGGATAAAACTGAGTTTAATCGGGTTTCTACTTGCGAAACAACTTTCGAATATAGTACACTCTCAAAAACACACATGAAGGCACGAGTAGAGTAAAAGATTCTAAAGTCAATCTTTTAATGCATGATTTTGAAGTGAAACCGTTGTTGACATGTACACCCATTTTACGGATGTCGTCAATGGTTTAAAAGCACTTGGTAGAAATTTTTTGGATTTTGAACTTGTAAACAAAATTTTATGTTATCTTAATAAGAGTTGGGATTCAAAAGTAACGGCTATTTAAGAATAAAAAAATTTGAATCATTTACCAATTGAAGAACTTATAGGGTCTTTGATAACCTATGAAATAACGTACAATGCACGTGAAAAACTTAAGAACCACCTTCGAAAGAATAAGAAGGATTTTAGACTTAGAATAATCGAAGACCACTCAAGCATAAGCTCAAGTGATGGTGAACTTGAACTCCTCACTATGAAATTTAAAAAGTTCATGAAATAAAAATTAAAAAATAAAAATAAACTTAAAAAGAACACAACTACTTGCTATGAATGCAAAAAGAAAGAAGTGATCTTAGACGAAAGGAGCTCATCCGAAAATGAAAGATAATCCAATAAAGGCAAGGTGACAAACTACGCCTTAACAATTTTCAACAATGAGGTAAACAACTCAAACAAAACTCCTTTAATTTATTTCAAAATTACATGATGATTTTCATAAGTTATTTTTAATTTAGTTTAGAAAAATTATATATTTTTTTGCATGAAAATGTTCAAAGTTTAAGGATCATGCTTATCTTTCTAGTAATTTTGAAAATGATAATGACAATTGCATGTTTTATGAAAATATAATAAAATGTTAGAATTAAATCTAGTGATTAATTTCTTGTATGGTATAAAAATTTTGTGCATTGGTTTTCAAGTTTTGTTGGATGGTTTTCATATGAAAAAATTAAGCATACTTATATAAAATCAATCACATAAAATAAAACACATAAAAAGAAAAATCAAATGACAAATCAAATCTTTTGTCTAAAGAAACAATAATGTGTATCATATTGATTTCCATATTGATTTCCGACTTTGACTAAAAACGCTCAATGAAATCACTTTTGTTGTTTTTATTTAAAGTTTTGGTACAATGTTTGATGACTTTATTCTATGCATGAGATTTTGAAGTTATACATGATAGCTTTCGTATGGAAGGCTTGATGATTTTTGTGATGAATCTTATCCTTGGTTTTTGATTTTAAACATGATGCATGGTTTTGATATAAGAACAAATATTTGGCCATGCTAATATAAAGTCAATCATACAAATTCAAACTAAAGAAGATTAGATATCTTTAAGAATCATTCAACATTATGTTCAATGAAACCATACTTAATGTCTTAATGAAAATGTTAAGAGATTTGATATCATGCTTAATGAGTTTATAGTTTGAAATTATGCATGTTATACATTGAAAAATTAAAACTATGTTTTGATATCATGCCCAAAGTAATGATACATAATGTTCATGCTTAATGAGTTTATATTTCAAAATTATGCATGATGATTTTTATGATTTATGGCTTGTTGATCCTTGTCGTGATGAAATTTTATTTTTTTTGTTTTAAAATAATGATTAATGTTTTTATTTAGCAAAGGCAAGCTTGTATGAAATAAAAGGGGAATATATTTCTTAAAAATTTCTCAATTCCTATGTTATGAATTTTTTGAACCATGAAATTGATTTTGATTTGTCATTAATGAATACATGTACACTATGATTTTGTGAATCTCATGGATTATGAAAATGATTTAAATTTAATGAATTTTATCTGATCTTGATTTCTCATGATTTATAACTTGAAATCGTTTATCAATCAAGAACTTGTTCTTTGAACTCCTATGTTTCTTCTCGTCGTTTACTACAGAAGAAAATTTCCTAAATGAATCATGATTTTTTAAAATTATAATTTTTATGATTCATAATGAATTGAGAGATTTTATATGCATGAATTAATATCTTGTTCTCCTACAAGATTGAATAAATTTTATCTATATCATGATCTTCTAAGAATTCTTTTTGTTATTTATTTAAGAGGAGATTTGTTAAAATGAATTATGGTTTCTCTTGATTTCTCATAATTATAACTTGAAAATTCTTTTTATAAATCAAGATTGTCTACTATGATTCTTTCTTTTCGCTATTTGAGTTATCCAAAAAGAATTATAATATGTCTCTTGATACTCACAATTTGTCTTCATGATCTTTCATATTTTATCTCTCATGATATAATTTTTATGTACAATTCTTTGTATTCATGAAATATTTATCTCATCACCTAATTAATTCTTTTTTATATTGTTCATGTGATAATATGAATGCAGGAAATACTAATGATATTGTATTGATTTGACAAATTGAATGAATTGAAAATAATGATGAATGTTTTTAAAATAAATTATTGTATCATCTTTGATGATTTTATATTTTGAAATTATGCATGATGAGTTGAAGTGATGATTTAAAAATATTTATTCAAATGCATGAATCGATAATCTTTTTGTCAAATGAATCATGATTTTTCTTGTGAATTCTTGGAATTATAACTTTAGTCTTCTTTTTCTATCATGCTTTCTATTTACCTAAGAAGAAATTTATCAAAAATGATATATGGTCTTTTGACATTCATGACTTGATTTTTCATCTTTGTTATTTATCTTTGTCATGATTTGAAGATTAAAGTAAAAGGAAATGAATTGCACTAATGTATTGTTCTTCCCTTCTTCTTTCTTGTTTACAGTGACAAAATGGGAGAAAAGAAATCACTAGCATTTCAAGATATTGATAAATTTATTTATTTCATTTTGAATCTCTTGCAAGTGATTTTGATGATTTTGATTATTTGAATTTGAATGTTTGGTACCAACAATCATGAAGTGATAAATGATTAAAAATATTGATTTAATATTTGGTATCATGAATGCCCAAGTATCATGTATGATATGCCCATAGTAATGATTGATTTATGTTTAGTATCATGCATGATGTAAGGATGAAATATGAGGTTTTGAAATTATGCATATTTTAATTTGAAACTATAATGATGTACAAATATATTGAAATAATAATGACACTTTATCTTTCTCATAATTTGAAAATTGATGTAAAGGGAAATGATTTGCATCATTGTATTGTTATTCCTCTCTTTTTGCCAATGACAAAGGGGGAGAAAGAATTACTAATATGCACATATCTAAAGAGAAAAATTGCTCTCTTGCACTTCTCAAAAGAGAAGAAAGAATGATGCTATCTTGTGAATTTTGCTAAGTTACACATTTCAAGAAAATGCAAAAATGATGCTATCTTGTACATTTCAAAAACATACTAGTTTGAACATCGTAAAGAAAAGCAAATATGCCAACTTGCATATTCTTAAATTTGTTAGCTTACAAATTACATGATGATAAAAATGGAGATTATGTTTATTATGCAATGATTTGAACTTGTATGTCTAAACACTTGAAAGTTACACTTCTCCTTTTTGTTGATGACAAAGGGGGAGAAGTATGATCATGTTATGCATGATGATGTATTGTAAATATTCATGATGAAATTTGCAATGACTTGAATTCAGCTTGAATTCAAGGTTCTATCAATATAGCATATTGATAGGGGGAGTTGCTGTTAAATCCGTCATCAATTAGTTGTCATCATCAAGGGGAAGATTGTTGAATCTCATATTTTGATGATGAAACCAATTGATAAATGTTTATGATTTGATCTGCGTTTTGAGTGACGCAGGATGCTTCGATCAAGGAGAGACATTTAAAGTAGGAAGAATCATGTTAGGCCGGTGGAACATGTCAGAAGATTGGACGTTGAGCCGGAGGATCAGTCGACGTATCGACAGAAGGCTTCGGGCCATGGATTCGGGCATCGGGCCAAGAAGAGTGGATATTGCGCTAAGGATATCAAAGTTGTGAAGTCAATTGGCCGATTGGGCAATAGGCTACAAGAGAGGACAATGCGCCAAAGAATCAAACGAAGCGTCAATGGACCAATGACATGCCGGATAACATGATTTATGCTTAGTAATAATTGTCTAGATAGAAGTGTGTTTTTACATGTGTAAGATTAACTACGATAGCAATGCATAAAGTAAAATGAAGTCCCGGAGTCAAGAACGCGATTTCGTTGGGAGTTCGAGAGTTCGTCGGAAGTCCGGACATTCATCGAAATTTCTATTAGAATTGACCAAGAAGTCCCAGAGCTTGCCAAAGAAGCTTGTCAAACATTTCCAAGAAGATTATCATGAAGTCCAGGAGCTTGTTGGGAGTCTGCTGGAACATTATCGAGAGATCGTCGGAAGCTCGCTGGAAGAAACATAGACTTACAGACTTTGTTTAACTTAATAAATATCTTAAAATTTTATAGTTAGCACATAATATGGATTAGAATTGGGCCAACCCAATTAGGGGATAGTTGGGCCAAGTTTGGGCTATGTTGGGCCAAGAGAAAGGCCTAAACAATGACCAAACAAGTGAAATCATCGTGGCACAGTCTCCGAGACTGTGTCAGGTGGTGGTACCGTCAGTCTGGGCAGTGATACCACCTAGACTCAGTCTCCAAGACTGTCTGGGTGGTGGTACCACCCAGTGTCAGGCTGCAGGCGGTGGTATCGCCTATACCCTGAAATTCGGGGGTTTGAATTTGGGGCTCTAAATTTGAATCTATTTGGGGCCTATAAATACCCCAACTATTTCAGCATGGATAAGTAAGAAATATTGAGCACAACCCTGTGATTCCAAAGTTGTAAACCTTATAAAGTTGAGTTCCTTCCTCCCAAAGCTTAGAGAGAGTTCTAAGAGAGATGTGAGAGGGATACCTTGTAAAAGAGGGTTGTAAAAGGTTGTCTCCTAACCTATGAAAAGGAGAAGAAAGGTGTAAAAAAGGTAGTTGGTCTTCTCCCATTGAAAGAAGATCGATAGTAGATGCCGATGGCCTCGACGGAAGAGGAATCAACAAAGTGGATGTAGGTCACAACAACCGAACCACTATAAAAATCTGGTTTATGTTTCTTTTGTACAATTTACTTTACTGCAAAGCACTTTACTTGCTTTACATCCACTATACTCTTCGGTATGTTTTCAAAGTTGATACCTTTATGAAATAGTTTTTCGTAAGAAACGGATTTAATCGCAATAAAGTTTTTGAACCGACATAATTTTTACCGCTACACTAATTCACCCCCCCTCTTAATGACGACTCTTTTTCTAACAGACAATTCATCAATCTAAGGCATGATGTCAATTGTAAGTAGAAATTAAGTGTGATAATCATAATGATAGACATTTATCATTTTGATTTGAAATCAAGCATGATTTTAATAATGAAACATTTTCAAGTATTCATGCCACATTACGATACATTCAAGCATTCATGATACATTTCAAGTATCTATGATACATATTATGCATATACAATACATTTTTATAATTTTCAAGTATTTGCGATGTATTTGATGATTCTAATCGTATTTCAAGCAATTGCAAAACATTCAAGCATTTATGAAAAGATACATTTGACATATTATTTCAAACATTCATAATGCCAATTTGTCATCAATTTGTCACATTTCTCTCCCTTTGTCATCAACAAAAAGGAAATGGGCAATCGTCTCAAGTAAAGAGAAGGAAAGGTTCATGAATAGCGTATTTATCAAGAAGAATCGAAATATTGATAGTTTATGAATATCTGTCAATAAAATCTATTTCTCATTAAAAATATACAAGAGTGAAATCTGTAATAGATATATTTGTCAATGAAATCTATGAGTAAAGGGACTAAGTGTATCAAAAATCATTAAGTGATGGAGCAAGGGTATGAAGTAAATTTGATACCAAGTAAATTGAAATTTTGGATTTCATGAAAGCTTTATTTACGAAAAATCAAGAAAGTCTGGAAAAGATATACAACAAACTCATACATTCGGATAGTTTAACGTCCCTAACTCTCTTCTAATGAAATCAAATTATTCTTCATTTAAAAGTTTTATAAAGATATCACCTAATTGATGTTTCGTATCAATAAACTCTAAAGATATATCATAGTTATTAATATGATCTCTTATAAAATGATGCCTAGTGTCAATTTGTTTAGCTTTAGAGCGTTGAATAGGATTTTTTGTCAAACATATTGCACTTATGTTATCACATTTTATGGGAATATTCTTAAGGTGAATTCTATAATCTGCTAATGTATTTTTCATCTATACAACTTATGCACAACATGCACCAATGACTATATACTTAGCTTTAGTTGTAAATAATGCAACCGAGTTTTGTTTCTTAGAAGACCAAGAGATAAGTGCATGACTTAAGAATTGACATATTCCGGATGTGCTTTTTCTATCTTCTCTACATCTAGCAAAATTCGCATTAGCATAAGCAATTAATTCAAAGCTTTCGAATTTTGGATACCATAATCCTAGATTAGGAGTTCATTTAAGATATCTAAGAATTATTTTAACGACTTTAAGATGAGATAGCTTAGGATTAGATATAAATCTAGTACAAAGTCCTATGCTAAAAATGATGTTCGGTCTAGTTGTAGTGAGGTATAGTAAACTACCAATCGTACTATAAGTTTTTTTATCAAAGCTTTCTCCACTTTTGTCTATGTCTAACTTAGTGGAGGTACTCATAAGAGTATTAATAACTTTTGAACTATCCATATTAAATCATTTTAGCAATTCTAATACATATTTATTTTGACTAAGAAAAATATTATCACTAAATTATTTGATTTATAGGCCTAAAAAGAAAGTTAGTTCACCCATTAAACTCATTTCAAACTCTTGGCTCATACTCTTGGCAAATGATTCGCATAAGGATTCATTTGTAGAACCAAAAATAATATCATCAACATAAATTTGAGCAACAAGAAAGTCATTTTCAAAATTTTTAATAAACAATATAGTATCAACCTTGCCTTTAGAAAAATTATTTTGGATAAAAAGTGAGCTAAGTCTCTCATATCAAGCCCTAGGGGCTTGTTTTAATTCATATAGAGCTTTAGTTACCTTAACATATGATTAGGAAAAAGAGAGTTCTCAAATCCGAGTGATTGTTCAACATACACTTCTTCAGAAATAAAGTCATTTAACAAAGCATTTGTAACATCCAATTGAAATAACTTAAAATTATTACTTCTAGCATAAGCAAGGAGCATCCTTATGACTTCTAATCTTCACACAGGAGCGAAGGTTTCTTCATAATCGATACCTTTTTCTTGGTTGAATCCCTTGGCCACTAATCTAGCCTTGTTTTTAACCATGATATCAAATTCATCTTGCTTATTTCTAAAGACCCAATTAGTACCAATAACTAAATAGTCACTAGGTCTTGGAACAAGCTTTCATACCTCATTTCTCTCAAATTGGTTCAACTCTTCTTGCATTGTGATAACCCATGAATCATCTTTCAAGGCTTTATCAATACATTTTGGTTCAATTTAAGAAAGAAAAGCAGCATTAGCACAAAAAATTTTAAAAGAAGAATGAGTTTGAACACCCTTTGATATGTCATTTATAATTAGCTTCTTAAGATGAGCATCTACATACTTTCATTCCTTAGGTAAGGATGTTTTGGAACAAGATGTATCTAAGTTGCTAGTTGGAGGAGAGGTTTCATTCAAATTCAAAACATCAAAATTAAGATCATCATCAAAATCATTTTTCTTAAATTCGGAAACTTCATTAAAGACAACATGAATAGACTCTTCTATAACCAATGTTCTTTTATTAAAGACACGAAAGACTTTAGAATAGAAGAATAACTAAGAAAAATGTCTTCATCAGATTTTGTATCAAACTTTCTTAAAGCATCTTTTTCATTCAAGATAAAACATTTACAACCAAAAACTTTAAAATATGAAATGTTGGATTTTTTGTTATTCCATAATTCATAAGGAGTTTTGAAAAGTAATGGTCTTACTAGAACCCTATTCATGACATAGCATGTTGTATTAATGGCTTCGACTTAAAAGTATTTGGGTAGGCTATGTTCGTTCAACATGGTTCTTGTCATTTCTTGTAAATTTTAATTTTTTCTTTCTGCAACTCCATTTTGTTGAGGATTTCTTGGAGTAGAGAAATTATGGTTGTATCCACTAGATTCACAAAAGTTTCAGAATTCATGATTTTGAAATTCACCACCGTGATCACTCTGAATTGATGAAATCATAAAGCCTTTTTCATTTTAAACTAGTTTACAAAACTTAGAAAAATACTTAAAACAATCACTTTTGTGTGCCAAGAAGTATGTCCAAGTGTATCTACTATAATCGTCTATAATTATAAAGGCATATTTGCTACCTCCTAGGCTTGTCGTATCAATTGATCCAAACAAATCTATATGGATCAATTGTAATGGTCTAGAGGTACTTATTTGATTCTTTGATTTGAAACTACCTTTTATTTATTTTCCTAGTTGACATGCATCACACACATTATCTTTAATAAACTTAATGTTAGGAATGCCTCTTACAAGTTTTCTAGATTTCAGAGATTAGTTTCATGCTAGCATGACCTAGTCTCCTATGCTAAAGCCAAGCATCGTCATTCAAAATCGAAAAACATATTTCATTACAAAGATCATCAATGTCAATAGTGTATACATTATTTTGTTTTAGGGCAATCATAGATTTGTTTTTGTATGGTTGTTCAATAATGTAAGAATTGGATTCAAATTTAATGATGTATCCTTTATCACATAATTGACTAATGCTCAAAAGATTATGCTTTAAGCCATCAACCAATAATACATCTTTAATCAAAAAGTTAGATTTATTACCTATGGTTCCTTTACTAATGGTTTTACCCTTGTTATTGTCTCCGAAGGTGATACACCCTTCGTCTAGGCTTGTGAGCTTAGAGAATTTTGATGGATCTTTGGTCATATGTCTTGAGCATCCACTATCAAGGTACCGTCTCTTGCTCCTAAATTGTGATGGTAAACATTTCTACAAAAAAAAGTGATTTTTAGGTAACTATTTGACCTTGGGTACCTCAAAAATCGATATACTCAACTTATCATTTTGCATGGAGTTCTTTGCAATTCTTTTAGGAACCCAAATCAATCGATGTGGACTATATCTCTTAAATGAATATTTATAAGCAACATGTCCGAGTTTGCAACTAAAGTTGCATTTGGTGGGGGGTGATACATGCAAGGTAGGACCTTTAACAAAGGTGGTTGGATTTTGGTGAGAACTACTCACAAATCCGATTCTGCCTCTTCTATGAATGTGACCCTTATTGGCAATAATCATGTTCAAGGACTTACTATCAACCTTAAACTTTTCTAGAGTTTCTTTGAGTAGCAATTTTTCCTTCTTAAGTGCCTCTAAGTATTCACACTTAGTGTATGGAGGCAATGAAGGATTATCATGCTTAAGTTTTTTAAATTCATTATTTATAAAGGCATGCTTCTTTTTCAAATAATTAAACTTTTTGCTCATTATTCTACATTCATTGAACAAATAATGAAAAGATAAATTTGCAACTAATGAACCACTTACCTCATCTCTAATAGCCATTAGTACGTAGTTGGCGATTTCCTTGTTGCTTTGTTCTTCGTCTTCGGAATTGCTCGTGTCATCCCACATTGCTTTGAACGTCTTCTTCTTCTTTGGTTGTTTCTTTTTTATTTAGGGATATTCACTTTTAAAATGTCTCAACTTCTTGCATTCATAGCATATAACTTATTCTTTCTTGGGTTCAGTTTTGTTTTTAGTGTCATTTTTAGATTTATTTCTTTTTATGAATTTTTTGAACTTTCTTGTCAAGAGTCCTAAGTCACCATCATAGTCCTCATCACTTAAACTTTCTTCTAAGTGGTCTTTATGAGTTCTTAGTATCATATCTTTTCTATTCTTTGGAAAATTATTCTCAAGCTCTTCATGAGCATTGCAAGTCATCTCATAGGTCATTAATGATCCGATAAGTTCTTTGAGAGGAAAATTATTCAAATCCTTAGCCTCTTGAATGGTCGTTACTTTAGGGTTCCAACTCTTTGGAAGGGATCTCAATATTTTATTAACGAGTTCAAAGTTAGAAAAACTTTTACTAAACGCTTTTAGATCATTGACGACATCCTAAACCGGGTGTACATGTCTCTAATGGTCTTACTTGGTTTCATCTAAAACAATTCATAAGTATAGACCAAAAGATTTATTTTGGACTCCTTTATTCTACTAGTTCCTTCATGAGTGATTTCGAGTGTATGCCAAATATCAAAAAATATTTCACAAATAGACACTCGATTGAACTCATTTTTATCTAAAGCGCAAAACAAGGCATCTATAGCCTTGGCATTTAAAGAGAAAGTCTTCTTCTCCAACTCATTCCAATCGTTCATTGGAAGAGAAGACTTTTGAAAGCCATTTTTCATAATGTTCCGTTACTCAAAATCCATAGAAATTAGAAAAATCCTCATTTTAGTTTTCCAATGGGTGTAATCCGTCCTATTGAATATTGGTGGACGAGTGATTGAGTGACCCTCTTGATTGCCGACAAATGTCATCTCTCTTGGGTTTCAAACCAAAATGAGAGTAACCTCACTCTGATACCAATTGTTAGGATCAAGAATGGCACTAAGAGGGGGGGGTGTGAATTAGTGCAATAGATAAATATGATCAATTTAAGTGATTTCAAAAACTTCATACGATGAAAAAACCTTAGTTCGACGAGAACTATTTTGAAAACTCATTTGGCTCTTGTAAGTGAGTAGAGAAGAGGTGATTGGACAATTTATAATGAAGTAAAATAGAATGTAGTACAAGTAAAGAAAAATAAGCAGTAAGGAAAGAATACACCAGAATTTATAGTGGTTCGATCGTTGTGACCTACATCCACTTCTGATTCCTCCTCTGTTGAGGTTACTGACGTCCACTAATGATCTTCCTTCAATAGGCAAAGACCAACCACCACTTTACAGTGCTTTCTCCTTTTTACAGGTTTAGGAGATAACTCTTACAAGCCTCACACCTCTTCTTCGATGATTACAAAGCTAAAGAGAGGGAGGAGGACTCTTTTCACATTTACAACATTTTTACACCCCAACACTTAAAGATTTTTTCACACTATGATTGCCCTTTGTTTTTTTTTTTTTTTTGCTCTTTCATCCATAAAAGGGTGGGATATTTAAAATTGGAGCCAAAAAGTGTCTCATCCTGGGTTTTCGGGGTACTAACGATACCACCGCTTGTGCTGGGTGGTACCACCGCTTGCAGCATTGACACTAGGCGATAACACTACCCAGTCTGGCGGTACTACCACCTGACAAGGTCTCAGAGACTGAGATCTAGCGATACCATCACCTGGCAGCAATAACTGTCGACAGTACCACCACCTAGACCACTTGGGAGGCTGAGCCTCAAGCGATTCCACCGCCTACCCTAGGCAGTGCCACCGCTTGACAAGGTTCAGCAACCTGTTTGCGCCTTGAATCCAACACAAACTAGTCCAATTACAGGCCCAATTGACCTTTAACATAGTTAATAGGATTATCTCCCAAACCTAACCTTAATTATATGCTAATTATGATTTTTAAGGCATACGCTAAACAAAACAAGCCCGGTAAGTCTAGGTTTCTTCCGGTGATCTTCTAGCGAAATTTCGACGATCTCTTAGCAATCTTCCAACAGACTTCTGACAAGCTCCTAGACTTCACAACGATCTTCTTGGCGAGTTCCGATGAGCTTCTTCTCGGTCAATTCCGGCAGCATTTCCGATGAACCTTTGGACTTCCGACGAACTCTCAAACTCCCAACGAAATCTTGCTCTTGACTCCGGCACTTTATTTTTCTTTATGCCTTGATCTTTATAGCAATTAATCCTGCACACTTTTCTTAACATATAGATTGGATCAAATGATTTACCAATTGATTTCATCATTAAAATCCAAGATTCAACAATACAATCTTCCTAGGTAACACATCTTCAAGAGACTATTTTACTTTATGGAAATCAGAGATTTTTGTTTCTGTTCTTCCGCTATGCATGTGATGTTGCCCCAAATTTTTCAACATATATTTGTTAGGATTAAGAGTGGCACTAAGAGAAGGGGTGAATTAGTGCAGCGGATAAAAGCGTCGGTTTAAAAAATCTTCATACATTAAAAAAATTGATTTTGGAAGATAGCTTGAAAGTGTGTTTATTCATAAGGGTGGTGAAAGCCAAGTAAGGAGGAAGTGAAGCAATTGCAAAGTAAGTAAATAACAATAATAGAAATACAAACCAGAATTTATAGTGGTTACATCTTTGTGACCTACATTCACTTTCGATTCCTTCACCGGCGAGGTCACCGACGTCTACTAATAGTCTTCCACCAATTGGCGAAGACCAACCACCTCTTTACAGTGCCTTCTCCTTTTCACAGATTTAGGAGATAACCCTTACAAGCCTCACACCTATCTTGAATATTAACAACACTAGAAATGGAGGAGGGCTCTTTGCACTTTTACAATACTTTTAACACCCTAAGGTTTCAAGATATTGTTCACACTTTCATGCCCTTTTATGCAGTAATGGTTGGAGTATTTATAGGCCCCAATTGCTTCAAAATTGGAGCCAAAAAGTGTCACATCCTCGAATTTTGGGTACTGGCGGTACCACCGCCATTATTGGGCAGTACCACCACCTGTAGACTGACACTGGGCAATACCACCACTCAGTTTGGGCGGTATCACCGCCTGACAAAGTTCGGAGACCGAGCTTTAGTGGTACCACTGCCTGGCAGCATTAATTGCCGGTGGTACCATTGCCCAAACTACTTGGGAGACTGAGTCACCAAGTTGTGCCACTACCGGTCGTGGCGGTGCCACCGTCGGCTATGACTTCAGGTACTGAATGAGTTGTTCAACCAGCCTAGTTCAACCCTATTAAAGGCTCAATTGGCCCCTTACTGAGTTAGTGGGATTACCTTCCAATCCTAACTCAATTTAAGGTCTAACTACGATAATTTAAGACATTAACTAAGCAATCTCTGTCTAGTATATCAATTGTTCTCTCGGCGAACTTCCAATGAACTTCTCAACGAACATCCGGCGAACTCCTAATGAACTCTCAGTGAACTCCCAACGAACTCTCGGCGATCTTCTGATGAATTCTCAGCAAGCTCCCGACGAACTCTCGAGGAGCTTCCGACAAACTTCTAGCGCATCGTCTAAATCTTCGACATATCATCCCATCTTTGACTTCGACCCAAAATATGCTTTATTCCTTCATTGCTATCATAGTTAATCCTACAACACTTGTCTCAACATATGGATTAGATCAATAATTTACCAATTGATTTTATCATTAAAATCTAAGATTCAACAATCTTTCCCTTTTTGATAATGACAATCAATTGATGATGGAGTTAACCTTAACTCCCCCTATCTATATGCCATACTTGAGAAAAGATATTCTTGAATTCAAGACATTTGAATTCAAGCATCAAACCGATAAGTTATATTCATTTAAACTTATCAAACATGCAGATCATGATACTTATCATGATTTACAAATTCAAAATATGATTCAACGTATTTATTAATAAAAAATAATGTCAAGGTCTGACATCCATTTTTATGTCTAATGATGATCGACAATTATTATTTTCAAGTATGATACAAATTTCAAATATGAAATTTAGCAAGATGACAATTTTTGATAAAAGATAACAATTCATCATTCATGATATCGATTGTAAATAGCAAATTAAGCTTATGATACCTTATCATAATGATAGACAATTATCATTCATGAAACATTTCAAGTATCTATAATGCATATGAAATACATTTTGATATGTTTCAAGTATTTGTGATGTGTTGTATTTGACTATTCCAATTATATTTCAAGCATTCACAAAAAATTCAAGAATTTACGACAAGATACAACATACCAATTTGTCATCAATTTGTCATATTTCTCCCCCTTTGTCATTAACAAAAAGGAGAATCATTCAACAATGCTAATATGGCAAACAAAATTAAGCAAGTTTCACACCAATTTATCCAAGCCATAAAGGAAGGTAAGCAAAAACTTTGCATGATAACCTTTTTGGATAAGCTAATATTTTTACTCAAGGGCTTTTTGGTTCTTCTTTAAATGTTCAAGTTTCTTTCTTCCTTTGTCATAAAAATAGGAAGTAGAGGAAGAAAGGTAAGGAGGGAATCCATTAAGAACCAAATTTATGAAATGATTTGAATCAAGTCAAATTCAAAACAATAAATGAGTTTCATTAAATCATGCTTCAATTTTAATAATGAGAAGGTATTCATGAAAAGGATTAAGATATCTATGTGAAATCAAATTGCCATTCTTGCAAGTAATCATCACACACTTAAAATTCATAAAATTCATCTTTCATGAGAAGAGTAAGGAAGAATTCATGGGAGAAGAGCATCATGAATAAAACTTCATAAATCAAATCTATTTCTTATTAAAAATTCACAAGAGTGAAATCCGTGAGAGATGCATTTGTCAATGAATTCCATGAGTGAAGGGACTAAGTGTATCAAAAATCATTAAGTTTGTATGAAATAAATAATGATACCTAGTAGATTGTTATGCCAGATTTCATGAAAGCCTTGTGTACGAAATGAAATAATTTTACATCCAATTCATGCATTCATGAAAGCCTTTAAGAAATCGAGAAAGTCCGGAAAAGACATACATCAAATTTATGCATTCATATAATTTAACATCCAAACTCTCTTCTAATAAAATTAAATTATTCTTCATTTAAAGGTTTTATAAAGATATAGGCTAATTGATATTTCGTATTAATAAACTCTAAAGATATATCATGGTTATTAACATGATCTCTTATAAAATGATGCCTAATGTCAATATGTTTGGTTCTAGAGTATTGAATAGGATTTTTTGTTAAACATATTACACTCGTATTATCATATTTTATGAGAATGTTCTTAAGGTGAATCTTATAATCTTCTAATATATTTTTTATCTATACAACTTATGCACAACATGCACTCGCCGCTATGTATTATGCTTTGGTTATAGATAGTGCAACCAGTTTTGTTTCTTGGAAGACCAATAGACAAGTGCAAGACTTAAGAATTGACATGTTCCAGATGTGTTTTTTCTATCTATTCTACATCCAGCAAAATCTGCATTAGCGTAAGCAATTAGTTCAAAGTTTTCAGATTTTGGATACTATAATCCTATATTAGTGGTTCCTTTAAGGTATCTAAGAATTATTTTAACTGCTTTAAAATGAGATATCTTAGGATTAGATCGAAACCTAGCACAACAACCAATTCTAAATATGATGTTCGGTCTAGTTATGGTGAGGTATAATAAACTTCCTATCATACCCATATAAGCTTTTTGATCAAAGCTTTCTCCACTTTCACCAATGTCTAACTTAGTGAAGGTACTCATAGGAGTATTGGTAGCCTTTGAACTATCTATATTAAACCATTTTAGCAAGTCTAATGCATATTTTGTTTGACTAAGAAAAATACCATCACTAAATTGTTTGATTTATAAGCCTAAAAAGAAAGTTAGTTCACACATTAAACTCATTTTAAACTCTTAACTCATACTATTGGCAAATGATTCACATAAGGATTTATTTGTAGAACCAAAAATAATATCATCAACATAAATTTGAATAACAAGAAAATTATTTTTAAAATTTTTAATAAAAATGTAGTATCGACCTTGACTTTAGAGAAATTATTTTGAATAAGAAATGAGCTAAGTCTCTCGTACCAAGCCCTTAGGGCTTGTTTTAATCCATAGAGAGCTTTAGTCAATTTAAACACATGATTCAAAAAATTATCATTCTCAAATCTAGGATGTTGTTCAACATAAATTTCTTCGGAAATAAAGCCATTAAAAAAAGTACTTTTGACATCCATTTGAAATAACTTAAAATTATTACTACTAGCATAGGCAATGAGCATTCTTGTGGCTTCTAATCATGCCACAAGAGCGAAGGTTTCGTCATAATCGATACCTTCTTCTTGGTTAAAACCCTTGGCCACTAATCTAGCCTTTTTTCTAACCACGATACCAAATTCATCTTGCTTGTTTCTAAAAACTCATTTAGTACCAATAACTAAATGGTCATTTGGCCTAGGAACAAACTTCCATACCTCGTTCTCTTAAATTGGTTCAACTCTTTATGTATTTCGATAACTCATGAATCATCTTTCAATGCTTCGTCAATGCATTTAGGTTCAATTTGAGAAAGAAAAGCGGCATTGGCACAATTTTTGAAGAGAAGAACAAATTTAAACCCCTTTTGATGTGTCTCCTATGATTAGCTCCTTACGATAAGTATCTACATACTTCCATTCCTTGGGTAAGGATGTTTCGAAAGAAGATATATCCAAGTTGCTAGTTGGAGAAGAGGGTTCATTTAAATTTAAAGCATCAAAATTGAGATCATCATCAAACTCATTTTTCTTAAATTTAGAAACTTCATTAAAGACAACATGAATAGACTCTTCTATAACCAAAGCTATTTTGTTAAAGATATGAAAGGCTTTAGAAATGGAAGAGTAGCCAAGAAAATTTCCTTCATCAGATTTTACATCAAACTTTCCTAAGGCATCTTTTTCACTCAAGATAAAACATTTACAACCGAAAACTTTAAAATATGAAATGTTGGGTTTTATGTTATTCCATAATTCATATAGAGTTTTGGAAAGTAATAGTCTTCTTAGAACCCTATTTATGACGTAGCATGCCATATTAACGGCTTCGACCTAAAAATATTTGGGTTGGCTATATTCGTTCAAGATGATTCTTATCATTTCTTATCAATTTCTATTTTTTCTTCCTACTACTCTATTTTGTTGAGGATTTCTAAGAGTAGAGAAATTATGGTTGTATCCATTAGATTCATAAAAATTTTAGAAATCATGATTTTGAAATTCGCCACCATGATCACTCCGAATTGATGAAATTATAAAGCCTTCTTCATTTTGAACAAGTTTACAAAATTTAGAATAATACCTAAAGCAATCACTTTTATGTGTCAAGAAATATGTCCAAGTATATCTACAATAATCGTCCACAATTACAAAGGTGTATTTGCTACCTCCTAGGTTTGATGTATCAATTGGTCCAAATAAATACATATGGATCAATTGCAATGGTCTAGAGGTGTTTATTTGATTCTTTGGTTTGAAACTACTCTTTATTTATTTTTCCTAGTTGACATGCATCACACACATTTTCTTTAATGAACTTAATGTTAGGAATACCTCTTACAAGTTCTTTAGATGAGATTTGAGAGATTAGTTTCATGCTATTATGACCTAATCTCCTATGCCAAAGCCAAGCATCATCATTCAAAACCGTAAAACACATTTTATTACTAAGATCATCTATGTCGATAGTGTATATATTATTTTATTTTAGGGCAATCATAGATACGTTTTTATGTGATTTTATCATAATGCAAGCATTGGATTCAAATCTAATGATGTATCCTTTATCTCACAATTTACTAATTCTCAAAAGATTATGCTTTTAGCCATCAACCAACAACACATCTGCAATCAAAAAGTTGGATTTAGTACATATGGTTCCTTTGCCAATAATTTTACCCTTGTTATCTTCGAATGTGACATACCCTTCGTCTAGGCTAGTGAGCTTAGAAAATTTAGATGGATCTCCGGTCATATGCCTTGAGCATCTACTGTCAAGGTACCATCTTTTGCTCCTAGCTTATGGTGGTAAATATTTCTATAAAAAAGGGTGATTTTTAGGTACCCATTTGACCTTGGGTGCCTCAAAAATCAATCGACTTAACTTATCATTTTGCATGGAGTTCTTTACAGTTCCTTTAGGAACCTAAATCAATTTGTGTGGACTATATATCTTAAACCGACATTTATAAGCAATATGTCCAAGTTTGTAATAAAAGTTGCATTTGGTGTGGGGTGATATATGCAAGGTAGGGCTTTTAACAAAGGTGGTTGGATTTTTGTGAGAGCTACTCTCAAATCCGATTCTGTCTCTTCTATGAATATGACCTTTATTGGTAAGGATCATATTCAAGGACTTACTACCAACTTCAAATTTCTCTTAGGCTTCATGTAGTTGTAAATTTTCCTTTTTAAGTATTTCTAATTCATCATATTTTGTGCAAGGAGCTAAACTATCATCATGTTCAATTTTTAGTCTATCAAAATCATTAACAAGAGAAGCATGCTTCTTTTTTAATAGTTTATACTTTTTACTAACTAATGTACATTCATCAAATAATTCATGAAAATCACTTAAAAGCTCATCGAAAGATAAATTCGAACTGCTTACCTCATCTCCAATAGCCATCAATGCGTAATGAGCAACTTGCTCTTTGTTGGTTGGCTCCTCTTCTTCGAATGCTCTTGAGTTGTCCCAAGTTGCTTTAAGCGCTTTCTTCTTTTTTGGTTGCTTTCTCTTTGCTTGGGGACATTCGCTTTTGAAATGTCATGGCTTCTTGCATTCGTACCATATAACTTATTCTTTCTTGGGTTCAATTTTATTTTTTGTATCATTTTTAAATTTATTCTTTTTTTATAAATTTTTTGAACCTTTCTGTTAAGAGTGTCAAGTCATCATCATAATCCTCATCAGTTAAACATTCCTTCAAGTGGTCTTCATGAGTTCTTAATGTCATATCCTTCCTATTCTTTGGATGGTTATTCTCAAGCTCTTCATGAGCATTGCAAGTCATCTCATAGGTCATTAGTGACCCAATAAGTTCTTCGAGAGGGAAGTTATTTAAATCCTTGGCCTCTTGAATGACCATTATTTTAGGGTCCCAATTCTTTCGAAAGGATCTCAAGATTTTATTAACAAGTTCAAAGTTCAAAAAATATTTGCCAAGAGCTTTTAAACTATTAACGACATCCGTAAAACGGGTGTGTATGTCAATAGTAGTTTCACTTAGCTTCATCCAAAACAACTTATAAGTATGAACTAAAAGATTTATATTTGACTCATTTACTCTACTAGTACCTTCGTAAGTGATTTCGAGTGTGTGCCAAATATCAAAAGTCGTTTCACAAATAGACACTCGATTGAACTTGTTTTTATCCAAAGCGCAAAACAAGGCATTCATAGCCTTGACATTTAAAGCGAAAGTCTTCTTCTCCAACTCATTCCAATCGTTCAATGGAAAAGAAGACTTTTGAAAACCATTTTCCACATTGTTCCATAACTCAAAATCCATAGAAATTAAAAAAATTCTCATTCTAGTCTTCCAAATGTGTAATCCGTCCCATTGAACATAGGTAGACGTGTAATTGATTGACCCTCTTAGTTGTCGGCAAATGTTATCTCTCTACAGTTTCAAACCAAATGATAGTAACATTGCTCTGATACCAATTGTTAAGATCAAGAGCGGCATTGAGAGGGGGGGTGAATTAGTATAATAGATAAAAGCTTTGATTTAAAAATTCTTCGTACGTTAAAAAAAATGATTTCAGAAGATAGCTTGAAAGCGTGTTTATTCGTAAGGGTGGTGAAAGCCAAGGAGGAAGTGAAGCAATTGCAAAGTAAGTAAATGATAATAATAGATATACAAACTAGAATTTATAGTGGTTCGGTCTTTATGACCTACATCTACTTCTGATTCTACCTCTATTGAGGTCACCGGCATCCACTAATGGTCTTCCTTCAATAGACGAAGACCAACTACCTCTTTACAGCACTTTCTCCTTTTCATGGGTTTAGGAGATAACCATTACAAACCTCACACCTCTCTTGAATGATCACAACAGTAGAAAGGGAGGAGGACTCTTTGTACTTTTACAACACTTTTAACACGCTAAGATTTCAAAATATTATTCACATTTCCGTGCCCTTTTATGTAAAAAAGGGTGAGAAATTTATAGGCCCCAATGGTTTCAGAATTGGAGCAAAAAAGTGTTACATCCTTAGATTTCAGGGTACTGGCAATACCATTGCCATTCTTGGGCGGTACCACCACTTGTAAACTGACATTAGGTGGTACCACCGCTCAGTCTAGGTGGTACCACCACTTGACAAGGGTGAAACCACCGCCTAACAGCATTAACTATCAACGGTATCACTGCCCAGACCACTTGGGCGACTGATTCAACATGTGGTGCTACTGCTAGCCTTGGAGGTGCCACCACCACCGGCCGTGACTTCAGGTGATGAATGGGCTATTCAACCAGCCTTGCTACGAGCTGAGTTGGCCCCTAACTAAGTTAGTGGGATTACCTCCCAATCCTTGTTGAATCTCAGATTTTAATGATGAAATCAATTGGTAAATTATTGTTCTAATCCATATGTTGAGACAAGTGTTGGAGGATTAACTACGATAGCAATAAAGGCATAAAGCATATGTTGAGCCGAAGTCAAATATCGGATGATACGTCGAAGATTCCGATAATATGCCGGAAGTTCATTGGAAGTTCACTAAAAAGATCATCGGAAGCTTGCCGAGAGTTCATCAGGAGCGCACCAAGAATTCATCGGAAGATTGCCAAGAGTTCGTCAGGAGTTCGCTGAGAATTTATCGGGAATTCACTAGAAGTTCATGTTGAATCTCGGATTTTGATGATGATGTCAATTGTCATTTGTTATCTAATCCATATGTTGAGATAAGTGTGCAGGATTAACTACAATGAAAGTAAGACATGCAGCAGGAGTTACGCCGGAGTTAAGACTATGATCACGTTGGGGGTTCGAGAATTCGACGGAAGTTCGGACGGTCGTCGGAGGTTCTGCGGGAACAAATCTGAGAAGTCCAAAAGCTTGCCAAAGAAGCTCGTCGGAACTTGCCAAATGGATCGTCGCAAGTCCAGGAGTTTGTCGGAAATCCGTAGGAGCATCACCGAGGGTTCATCGGATGATCGACAGAAGCTCGCTGGAAGAAGCGATTGACGCACTGGAGCAAGCTGTAGTAAATGTCTTAAGAAATTCGTAGTTAGCACGATGATTAAGTTAGAAATGGGAGGTGATCCCATTAACTTAATCTTGGGGCAATTGGGTCCTTGACAGACCCAAATTGGGCCGAATGGATCAGCCCATTCGGACCCAGATTACTTGGCCAGAGGTGGCACCGCCTGGATCAGCGGTGGCACTGCCCAGGGCTCAGTCTCCGAGCTTTGGCTGGGCGGTTGCACCGCCTCTTACAGAGGGGCAACCACCTGAGCTCGGTCTCCGAGCTCTGGTTAGGCGGTGCAACCGCCCCAGTCAGGCTGTGGCACCGCCTGAGCTCGATCTCCGAGCTCTGGCAGGAGGTGTAACCGCCCCTGACAAACGGTGGCACCGCCTAGAGGCTCAGTCTCCGAGCTCTGCCAAGCGGTGCAACCGCCAGACCGCTGAATTCTGGGAGATGACAGTTTTGAGCTCGGAATTCAAACTGGTTTGGGGCCTATAAATACCCCGCTCTTTCAGCAATGAAAGGGCAACCAAAAACCACCGAAATCCTGATCTTACTTTGTGATTTTTAGAGCTCAAAAGTGTTGTATGAGTTAAAAGTTCTCCTTCCTCTTTTCTTCCAAGTTTTGATCTGTCAAGAGAGGAAAGAAAATTCTGTAAGGGTTGTCTCCTAAGCCCGTCAAAAGGAGTGAAACTGTAAAAAGGTGGTTGGCCTTCGCCTATTAAAGGAAGGCCTCTAGTGGATGTCAGTGACCTCGTCGGTGGAGGAAGCCAAAAGTGGATGTAGGTCAAGATTGACCAAACCACTCTAAATCTTGGTATGCATTTACTTTGAGCATATTATCTTTACTGCAAACCTCCTCAATAGCTTACTGCCTTCTGCGCATTTACGATCGTGTTTCAAAGTTCAGTATTTTCCGAATCGGCGTTTAGACGTAAATTAGTTTTATCGTATGAACATCATATTTCAGTTTATGCTTACATTCTAATTTCCATCATCACTGCAAACTACCTTCATAGACTTGCTTTAACTGCATCTTGCTTGATCACAAGTTAAAGTTGTTGAATCTCGGATTTTGATGATGAAGTCAATTGTCATTTGTTATCTAATCTATGTGTTGAGATAAGTGTGCAGGATTAACTACGATGAGAGTAAGACAAGCAGCAGGTGTTGCGCCGGAGTCAAGATCATGATCACGTTGGGAGTTCGAGAGTTCGACGGAAGTTCGGACGGTCGTCGGAGGTTCAGCGAGAACAGATCCGAGAAGTCCAGAAGCTTGCCAAGCGAAGCTCGTCGGAACTCGCCAGGTGGATCGTCGCAAAGTCCAGGAGTATGCCGGATGTCCGCAGAAGGATCACCGAGGGTTTATCGGATGATCGACGGAAGTTGGCCGGAAACTCGCCGGAAGAAGCGATTGACGCATCGGAGCAAAGCTGCAGAAGTTGTCTTAGAGTTAATCGTAGTTAGCATGATGATTAAGCATGAAAATGGGAGGTGAACCCATTAGCTTAATCTTGGGGCAATTGGGCCCCTGAAAAGATTCAAATTGGGCCGAATGGAGTGAACCATTCGGACCCTGATTGCACTAGGAGGTGCAACCGCCCCAGCCAGGAGGTGCAACCGCCTGGGCTGTGAGGTTGGGAGGTGCAACCGCCCCAGCCAGGAGGTGCAACCGCCAGGGCTGTGAGGTTGGGCGGTGCAACCGTCCCAGCCAGGAGGTGCAACCGCCTGGGCTGTGAGGTTGGGAGGTGCAACCGCCCCAGCCAGGAGGTGCAACCGCCAGGGCTGTGAGGTTGGGCGGTGCAACCGCCCCAGCCAGGAGGTGCAACCGCCCCAGCCAAGAGGTAGCACCGCCAGAGCTCAAGTTTCGAGCTCTGCCAGGCGATGCAACCACCGAGCTCAGTCTTCGAGCTCTGGCAGAGAGGTGCATCAGCCTGAGCTCAGTCTCGAGCTCTGCCAGGTGATGCAACCACCAAGCTCAGTCTTCGAGCTCTGGCAGAGAGGTGCATCAGCCTGAGCTCAGTTTCGAGCTCTGCCAGGTGATGCAACCACCGAGCTCAGTTTCGAGCTCTGCCAGGTGATGCAACCACCGAGCTCAGTCTTCAAGCTCTGCCAGGTGATGCAACCATCGAGCTCAGTCTTCGAGCTCTGGCAGAGAGGAGCAATCGCCTGAGCTCAGTCTTCGAGCTCTGCCAGGCGGTGCCACCTCTCCAGTCAAGAGGTGCAACCGCCTGATCCCAGAATTCTGGGATTTGATCGATTTGATCGTTTTGAGCTCGAATTTTGAATTGGGTTGGGGCCTATAAATACCCCACCCATTCAGCACTGAAAAGATACAGACCTACACCGAAATCTTGATCTTTTCTGTGATTCTAAGAAGCTCAAAAGTGTTGTAAAGCCTTTAAGTCTCCTCCTTCTGTTCTTCAAGTTTTCAATTGTAAAGTGAGGAGAGAAAGGTCTGTAAAGGTTGTCTCCTAAGCCTGTCAAAAGGAGAGAAACTGTAAAAGGGCAGTTAGCCTTCGCCCATTGAAGGAAGGCACCTAGTTGACGTCGGCAACCTCGTTGGTGGAGGAAGCCAAAAGTGGAGTAGGTCAAGGCTGACCGAACCACTCTAAATCTCTGGTTTGCGTTTATTTTCGAGCACTTTATCATTACTGCAAACCTCCTTCATTGCTACTGCTCTCTGCGCTTTCACGAACAAGTTCTAAGTGCTGTTCTTCCGAATCTGCATTCAGACGTAAATTCGTATTTTCATACATTACTGTTTACGTTTACGTTTGATTCTGCAGAACTGTCTTCCGTGCTTTTACGAACGAGCTTCTTTGCAGTTTACACTTACATTTTGATCCTATTGATAACTGCAAACTTTCCTCTACGATTTTACGAACGAGTTTCAACATTTAGACGTAAAATTGCATTCAGACGTAAATCGGCTTTCCTCGCTCAATCATCAGATTTCAGTTCACGTTTACGTCTTGATTTCAACTACATACTGCCTTCTGCGAGTATACAAACAAGTTTCAAAGTTTAGACATAAATCTGCGTCTAGACGTAAAACTACGTTTAGACGTAAATCTACGTTTAGACGTAAATCTGAGTTTAGACGTAAATCTGCGTTTAGACGTAAAACTGCGTTTAGACGTAAATCTGCGTTTAGACGTAAATCTGCGTTTAGACGTAAATCTGCGTTTAGACGTAAAACTGCGTTTAGACGTAAATCTGAGTTTAGACGTAAACTGCGCTTAGACGTAAACTGCGCTTAGACGCAAAACTGCGCTTAGATGCAATCTGCGCTTAGACGCAAACTGCACTTAGATACAAACTGAGAATTTGCTTTTGCATCATAATAGTTTTTGAATGAACGCAGCTTTTGGTTTTTAATCGCTGTAAGATTTCCGCTGCACTAATTCACCCCCCCCCCTCTTAGTGCTCTCGATCCTAACAATTGGTATCAGAGCAAGGTTAACTCTCTAAAGGATTAAAACCCAAGAGAGATGGCATACGCCGGAAACCAAGAGGGGCATTCGATTACACGTCCGCCCATGTTCAGTGGAACGGACTACACTTACTGGAAGACCCGAATGAGGATCTTTCTTATTTCTATGGATTTTGAACTGTGGAACCTTGTTGAAAACGGATTTTCAAAGTCTTCTCTTCCAATGATCGATTGGAATGAGTTGGAAAAGAAGGCTTTCGCTCTTAATGCAAAGGCTATGAATGCCTTATTTTGTGCACTTGATAAAAACGAGTTTAATCGTGTTTCAACTTGCGAAACTGCTTTTGATATTTGGCACACACTTGAAGTGACCCACGAGGGCACAAGTAGAGTGAAAGAGTCAAAAATCAATCTGTTGCTGCATTCTTTTGAACTTTTCCGAATGAAACCGAGTGAAACCATTGGTGACATGTTTACCCGTTTCACGGATGTCGTCAACGGTCTAAAAGGACTCAGAAAAAGTTTTTCGGATTTTGAACTCATAAATAAAATACTAAGATCCCTTCCTAAAAGTTGGGATCCTAAAGTCACTGCCATTCAAGAGGCAAAGGATCTGCGCAACTTCCCTCTTGAAGAACTAATCGGGTCATTAATGACCTACGAAATGACTTGCAAAGCTCATGAAGAGCAAGAAGACATCCTTCCAAAGAACAGGAAGGATATGACACTTAAAACTTCTGAATGCCACTTGAGAGAAAACTCAAGTGATGAGGATTGTGATGATGACTTGGCACTTTTGACAAGAAAGTTTAAGAAATTCTTCAAAAGAAACAAGTTTAAAAACGATGTGAAAAATAAACTTGAACCCAAGAAGGACCAAGTGATCTGCTACGAATGTAAAAAGCCGGGACACTACAAGAGTGATTGTCCCCAAGTCAAGAAAAGAACAACAAAGAAGAAGGCGCTCCAAGCAACATGGGATGATTCGAGCGCATCTGAGGAAGAGGAGTCCAACACCGAGCAAGTTGCTCATTACGCCTTTATGGCCATCGAAGAGGAGGTAACGGATTTATTAGATGCTGATTTATCTTTCGATGAATTATTAAATGCCTTCCATGATTTATTTGATGAATGCAAAGTTATAAATAGAAAATACAAGTTGCTAAAAAAGGTACATGATAATCTTACTTGTGAGTTTGATAAGTTAAAAGTCGAACATCATGATAGTTTAAATTCATGTATCAAATGTCATGATTTAGAAACTATACAAAAAGAAAACTTGCTACTTAAGGACACCTTGAAGAAATTCGAGGTTGGTAGCAAGTCATTAAACATGATCCTTACAAACAAGGGTCATGCTCCCAAAAGAAGTGGGATTGGATTTGTGAGGAGTCCTCACCGAAATCCAACTACCTTTGTAAAAGGCCCCATCTTACATGTTCAACACCAAACCAAGTGCAACTTTTGTTGCAAATCTGGACACAAGACACATTGTTGTCCATTCAAGAAAATAAGTCCAAACAAATTAATTTGGGTTCCTAAAGGAACCATGATAAACTCTATGCAACATGATAGAAAATGTAGATCTATTTATGAGGCACCCAAAAGCAAATGGGTTCCTAAAGATCATCCCTTCCTATAAAAACATTAAAAGTCTAGGCCGGAGCAAGAAATAATATTCTGCTCCTTGACTCTCAATGGTCATAAACCAAGAATCAAAAAGGAACTCGCAACGCTTAAGTAACAAGTGGAAGTTGTGAAATCACAAATACGATACAACCTTATTAGAAACATATGATATCCAAATTCACATACCCCCCTGATCTTCAAAACCCGTTCATCTACGAATTAATTCTTGTAGAAACTAAATATGTCATGATCTTAAAAGGGATACCAAACAAACATACGTATGCACGTTAAAAGATTTATCTTGATCGTACAAAGAGCTTCTTCCTTAAATAAAAACTCATACGAAATCATGTAACAAACATTAATTGCTCTGAAACTCTCCTCAAGGCAAAGGCTCCCTAATCAAATCATCTTAGGTGCTCACCTGCTGCAGGCGGTGGCACCTCTCTAGCTGGCGGTGGCACCTCCAGCTATCACGGGTTGCCAGAGGTTGCACCGCTCCAGCCAGAGGTGCAACCGCCAGCAGCTCTGCCCTTTAAAACCACACTAGGGCCGGCTAAGGAACCGACCCCAACTCACCCCCATTTCCTCCTCTACTCTTCCAAGTCTCCTCCATTCCCATTTCACTCCTCTAAGCCTTCCAAATACCTCCCATTTCGGAGCAAAACATCAAGAATCCTTCCTTCTCTTGAAGATTTCACAAAGGTACTCTCTAAGAAGCTCTTAAATTCTGTTTTGTTCTTCATTTACTTTAGCTCATCATCATCCCTCTAAATAGCAGTAGTAATGGGATCTAGAAGATCCTCAAGGGACAAGGGAAAGAGGAGAATAGTAGAAGAGTTTGATCTCACTCTTTTTGATTCCAAAAACCATGCTGAAAAATTTCTCTCCTTCGAACTAAGAAGCATCAATAAGGGAAAATACGTAGATCTGAATGAACTAAGAGATGTAGAGACTATCCATTGGTTTGCAAACCTAAATCTACTTCCCATTTTGCAGATCAATGAACCCATTTATCCTAGACTAGTTAGACTGTTTTACAACAACATGTAAATAGATGATGAAGAAAGGATATCAACCTATCTCTTAGGACAACACATCTCAATCACTGATAGATTCATTTGTGATATGATAGGTATTCCCATGAAAAGCATAGGACTTTACTTTAAAGGATCATGGGATGAAAAAACTATTGAAACATCCTACGTTGAAGCCTTAGGAACAATCCTTGCCAATCTTAACATAGAATCTATTCCTAAAAGTTGTGAACATCTATTGCCCTTTAACACTAAGATACTTCATCATATCATGACTAGTATAATTCTTCCTAAACAATACCATCATGATGAAGTGAGTCAATTGGAATTAGGAATTATGTACCTAATCATGAAAGGACGTGACATTTGTCTTGGCTATCTGATCCAACAAAACATGTTAGAATTATCTACGAAAGATATGATGCTCCCATATGGTGGAATAATTACTAGAATAATGAAAGCTTACGACATTCAAATACCACTAGAAGAAGAAGTAATGAAAGCAGATAGATTCAGCATAATAAACAAAAATCTACTTCACCGACTAAGATGTCACTATAGAAACGGTAACTGGGTTAGAATGCCTAGAAGAACTGATCCCCCTCAGCCTGAACCTGAACCTGAACCAGAGCTGGAAACCCCAGTCTTTAGGAGTACCCAATCTCCTCCGATCTGTCCCTTTGAGGAAACACATCCGGTTGAGCAAACTCACACATCATCCATCGAAGATATCGGGATTCGGATGGACCGATTTGAACAAAGACAAGAACGGCTTGAACTTCGACAAGATCAAATCCTAACCGAGCTGCAGCAAATCCATCGACAATTTGACTCTTTACTTAGGCACTTTAATTTTCCACCTCATGAATAAGCTTGTATGAACATCTGCTGTTTTTGATATGACATGTTGTAAACTCCTTATGTTATTCATGAAGGACTTTGTCTTTATGGTTACCTGATATGCTGTACATATGTTACCCTGATATGGTTATCTTTGTTTGTGTAAGCATATTTGCAAACATCTCTTGTTGTTTATCTCGGTTTTTGCACTGAAACTAAAAAGGTTTAAAAGCCTATGCCTTGAAAAATATGAAGCAACATACCAATGTAAGTTGATAAGTCAGCAGTATGACATTGATATGGTTGCTATTGCTAATATGATTGCTATCATGCCATGTATCAAGATATCAAACAAAAATTTGCATCGTACGAGCTGATATCTTACCATGTGATACAATGCTACACTTGCTGAAATAAAAATCTTGCTATGCAATATGATACAATGCTACACTTGCTGAAATAAAAATCTTGCTATGCAATATGATACAATGCTACACTTGCTGAAATAAAAATCTTGCTATGCAATATGATAGAATGCTGCACTTGAAATAATTGTGTTACTACATCAAAAGCTTAACACTCAAGAATCAAACACATTGATATTAGACATCAATTTATACGAGATCATGTCTCTAATCATGATGTAACCATAGAGTTTATTGATACCAAACATCAACTGGCTGATATCTTCACAAAACCCCTATGTGAAGAACAATTTGATTACATAAGAAGAGAATTAGGAATGTTGATTTGTCCAAATACTTAAACTAGTTAAAATTATTTTTCGGATGTTATTACTATTACATGCCTTGACAACGCTTGATCAAATAACATGTTGCAAATTATGTGACAAATATTTTTAATCAAATGCATATAAGAAGTTCATTTTTCGGTTTGTATGCTAAAAATGGGATGTTCCTGTACACTCTTATGAAAACTCTTCGAAAAATGACTTTCCTCCGTCAAGCAAAAACAATAAAGAGATATATGTGTCATGACTTCCTTTATATGCTTGATAATGCTATCATGCTTTTTGTTGATGACAAAGGGGGAGAAACATATGAATTGATAAACACTATGTCATAGCTGAACTGCCATAATCATGTCTATGTCATAGTTGCAAATACTTGAGTGATGCTATAAACAATGTTATGCCATCCTTGCATCACCAAGAGATATGTGAACATGTGCTATAGTTTGCATCATATCTTGATTTGATATTCTATAGAAAATGCAAACTTGCTAGAAAATCTCAAATGTGTGCATCATGTAAAAAGTCCTTCGTAGCTTTATATTATTACATGATGAATGGTTACAAACACTATCATACAAACTTGATGATGTATGTCATGCCTTGACATCATTCTTGAAGAGATACATCATGATGGGCATCATGATGAGAGCATTGATAAGTTTAACTGATCTAACTTATCAATACGTCACTTGAATTCTTTGGTCTTGAATTCAAGGTTGACTTATCTCAACTATGGCATATAGATAGGGGGAGTTAAGGACAACTCCTTTATCAATTGATTGTCATCATCAAAAAGGGGGAGATTGTTGAATCTCGGATTTTGATGATGAAGTCAATTGTCATTTGTTATCTAATCTATGTGTTGAGATAAGTGTGCAGGATTAACTACGATGAGAGTAAGACAAGCAGCAGGTGTTGCGCCGGAGTCAAGATCATGATCACGTTGGGAGTTCGAGAGTTCGACGGAAGTTCGGACGGTCGTCGGAGGTTCAGCGAGAACAGATCCGAGAAGTCCAGAAGCTTGCCAAGCGAAGCTCGTCGGAACTCGCCAGGTGGATCGTCGCAAAGTCCAGGAGTATGCCGGATGTCCGCAGAAGGATCACCGAGGGTTTATCGGATGATCGACGGAAGTTGGCCGGAAACTCGCCGGAAGAAGCGATTGACGCATCGGAGCAAAGCTGCAGAAGTTGTCTTAGAGTTAATCGTAGTTAGCATGATGATTAAGCATGAAAATGGGAGGTGAACCCATTAGCTTAATCTTGGGGCAATTGGGCCCCTGAAAAGATTCAAATTGGGCCGAATGGAGTGAACCATTCGGACCCTGATTGCACTAGGAGGTGCAACCGCCCCAGCCAGGAGGTGCAACCGCCTGGGCTGTGAGGTTGGGAGGTGCAACCGCCCCAGCCAGGAGGTGCAACCGCCAGGGCTGTGAGGTTGGGCGGTGCAACCGCCCCAGCCAGGAGGTGCAACCGCCTGGGCTGTGAGGTTGGGAGGTGCAACCGCCCCAGCCAGGAGGTGCAACCGCCAGGGCTGTGAGGTTGGGCGGTGCAACCGCCCCAGCCAGGAGGTGCAACCGCCCCAGCCAAGAGGTAGCACCGCCAGAGCTCAAGTTTCGAGCTCTGCCAGGCGATGCAACCACCGAGCTCAATCTTCGAGCTCTGGCAGAGAGGTGCATCAGCCTGAGCTCAGTCTCGAGCTCTGCCAGGTGATGCAACCACCAAGCTCAGTCTTCGAGCTCTGGCAGAGAGGTGCATCAGCCTGAGCTCAGTTTCGAGCTCTGCTAGGTGATGCAACCACCGAGCTCAGTTTCGAGCTCTGCCAGGTGATGCAACCACCGAGCTCAGTCTTCGAGCTCTGCCAGGTGATGCAACCATCAAGCTCAGTCTTCGAGCTCTGGCAGAGAGGAGCAATCGCCTGAGCTCAGTCTTCGAGCTCTGCCAGGCGGTGCCACCTCTCCAGTCAAGAGGTGCAACCGCCTGATCCCAGAATTCTGGGATTTGATCGATTTGATCGTTTTGAGCTCGAATTTTGAATTGGGTTGGGGCCTATAAATACCCCACCCATTCAGCACTGAAAAGATACAGACCTACACCGAAATCTTGATCTTTTCTGTGATTCTAAGAAGCTCAAAAGTGTTGTAAAGCCTTTAAGTCTCCTCCTTCTGTTCTTCAAGTTTTCAATTGTAAAGTGAGGAGAGAAAGGTCTGTAAAGGTTGTCTCCTAAGCCTGTCAAAAGGAGAGAAACTGTAAAAGGGCAGTTAGCCTTCGCCCATTGAAGGAAGGCACCTAGTTGACGTCGGCAACCTCGTCGGTGGAGGAAGCCAAAAGTGGAGTAGGTCAAGGCTGACCGAACCACTCTAAATCTCTGGTTTGCGTTTATTTTCGAGCACTTTATCATTACTGCAAACCTCCTTCATTGCTACTGCTCTCTGCGCTTTCACGAACAAGTTCTAAGTGCTGTTCTTCCGAATCTGCATTCAGACGTAAATTCGTATTTTCATACATTACTGTTTACGTTTACGTTTGATTCTGCAGAACTGTCTTCCGTGCTTTTACGAACGAGCTTCTTTGCAGTTTACACTTACATTTTGATCCTATTGATAACTGCAAACTTTCCTCTACGATTTTACGAACGAGTTTCAACATTTAGACGTAAAACTGCATTCAGACGTAAATCGGCTTTCCTCGCTCAATCATCAGATTTCAGTTCACGTTTACGTCTTGATTTCAACTGCATACTGCCTTCTACGAGTATACAAACAAGTTTCAAAGTTTAGACATAAATCTGCGTCTAGACGTAAAACTGCGTTTAGACGTAAATCTGCGTTTAGACGTAAATCTGAGTTTAAGACGTAAATCTGAGTTTAGACGTAAATCTGCGTTTAGACGTAAAACTGCGTTTAGACGTAAATCTGCGTTTAGACGTAAATCTGCGTTTAGACGTAAAACTGCGTTTAGACGTAAATTTGAGTTTAGACGTAAACTGCGCTTAGACGTAAACTGCGCTTAGACGCAAAACTGCGCTTAGACGCAATCTGCGCTTAGACGCAAACTGCACTTAGATACAAACTGAGAATTTGCTTTTGCATCATAATAGTTTTTGAACGAACGCAGCTTTTGGTTTTTAATCGCTGTAAGATTTCCGCTGCACTAATTCACCCCCCCCCCTCTTAGTGCTCTCGATCCTAACAAAAGTGATTTACGAATCGGCTTTTCTACCAAAATCGCTCTTATCGTACGAACGCAGTTTAATCATCAAAAGTTTTCCGCTGCACTAATTCACCCCCCCCCCCCCTCTTAGTGCTCTTGATCCTAACAATTGGTATCAGAGCGGGGTTAACTCTCAAACGGATTAAAACCCAAGAGAGATGGCATACGCCGGAAACCAAGAGGGCCATTCTATTACACGTCCACCCATGTTCAATGGGACGGACTATACCTATTGGAAGACCTGAATGAGGATCTTCCTTATTTCAATGGATTTTGAACTTTGGAATCTTGTCGAAAATGGATTTTTGAAGTCTTCTCTTCCAATGATCGATTGGAATGAATTGGAGAAGAAGACTTTCGCTCTTAATGCAAAGGCTATGAATGCCTTATTTTGTGCGCTTGATAAAAATGAGTTTAATTGTGTTTCGATTTGTGAAACCGCGTTTGATATTTGGCATACACTCGAAGTGACTCATGAAGGCACAAGTAGAGTGAAAGAGTCAAAAATCAATCTTTTGATACACTCTTTTGAACTTTTCCGAATGAAACCGAGCGAGACTATTTGCGACATGTACACCCGTTTGACGGATGTCGTCAATGGTCTAAAAGGACTCGGCAAAAGTTTTTCGGATTTTGAGCGCGTGAATAAGATTCTAAGATCCCTTCCTAAGAGTTGGGACCCTAAAGTCACTGCTATTCAAGAGGCTAAAGATTTAAACAACTTCCCTCTTGAAGAACTAATCGGGTCATTAATGACCTATGAAATGACATGCAAGGCTCATGAAGAGCAAGAAGACATCCTTCGAAAGAACAAGAAGGATATGACACTTAGAACTTTAGATGACCACTTGAGAGAAAACTCAAGTGATGAGGACTGTGATGATGACTTGTCACTTCTAATAAGGAAATTCAAAAAATTCATTAAGAGAAACAAGTTTAAAAATGACACAAAAAATAAACTCGAACCCAAAAAGGACCAAGTTATTTGCTACAAGTGCAAAAAGCCGAGACACTACAAAAGTGATTGTCCCCAAGCCAAGAAGAGAACATCAAAGAAGAAGGCACTCAAAGCAACGTGGGATGACACGAGCGCGTTCGAAGAAGAGGAGTCAACACCGAGCAAGTTGCTTATTATGCCTTAATGGCCATTGGAGAAGAGGTAACAAATTTAATTGATGTAGATTTATCATTTGATGAGTTATTAAATGCCTTCCATGACTTATTTGATGAATGCAAGATTATTAGTAGAAAATACAAATTGCTAAAAAAGGAGCATGATAGTCTTACTTGTAATTTCGATAAGTTAAAAACTGAATATCATGATAGTTTAGGTTCTTGTATAAAATGCCATGATCTAGAAACTATCCAAAAGGAAAACTTGCTACTTAAGGACACCTTAAAGAAATTCGAGGTTGGTAGCAAGTCTTTGAACATGATCCTTACAAACAAGGGTCACGTTCCCAAAAGAAGTAGAATCGGATTTGTGAGAAATCCTCACCAAAATCCAACCACCTTCATAAAAGGCCTCATCCTACATGTTCGACGCCAAAGCAAATGCAACTTTTGTTGCAAACATGGACACAAAACGCATTATTGTCCATTCACGAAAATTAGTCCGAACAAATTAATTTGGGTTCCTAAAGAAACCATGATAAACTCTATGCAACATGATAAACAATGTAGATCAATTTTTGAGGCACCCAAAAGTAAATGAGTACCTAAAAATTATCCTTTCTTGTAGAGACATACACCATCACAAGCTAGGAGCAAGAGATGGTACCTTGATAGTGGATGCTCAAGGCATATAACCGGAGATCCATCTCAATTCTCTAAGCTCACTAACATAGACGAAGGCTATGTCACCTTCGGAGACAACAACAAGGGTAAAATCATTGGCAAAGGAACCACAGGTAACAAATCTAACTTCTTTATTGAAGATGTTTTGTTAGTTGATGGTTTAAAACATAATCTCTTGAGCATTAGTCAATTATGTGATAAAGGATATATTGTCAAATTCGAATCTAATTCTTGCATCATTGAAAAACCACACAACAACACATCTATGATTACATTAAAACAAAATAACGTATACACCATTGACATCAATGATCTGTGTAATGAAATGTGTTTCTCAGTTTTAAATGAGGATGCTTGGCTATGGCATAGAAGATTAGGTCACGCTAGCATGAAACTAATCACTCAAATATCATCCAAAGAACTTGTAAGAGGAATTCCTCATATCAAGTTCATTAAAGATAATGTATGTGATGCTTATCAATTAGGTAAACAAATTAAAGGTAGTTTCAAATTCAAGAATCAAATAAGCACCTCTAGATCCTTGCAATTGATCCATATGGACTTGTTTGGACCAATCTCTACATCAAGCCTAGGAGGTAGCAAATACGTCTTCGTCATTGTAAATGACTATAGCAGATACACATGGACTTACTTCTTAAAATATAAAAATGAATGCTTTAAATATTTTAACAAGTTTTGTAAACTTATTCAAAATGAAAAGGGTTCTATGATTTCATTAATTAGAAGTGATCACGGTGGTGAATTTCAAAACCATGATTTTCAAGAATTTTGTGAACTTAATGGATACAACCACAACTTCTCTACTCCAAAAAATCCTCAACAAAATGGAGTAGTAGAAAGAAAAAATAGAAACTTACAAGAAATGGCAAGAACCATGTTGAATGAACATAGCCTACCCAAATATTTTTGGGCCGAAGCCGTAAACACTACATGCTATATTTTGAATAGAGTTCTAGTAAGACCCCTACTCACCAAAACTCCCTATGAGTTGTGGAACAACAAAAAACCTAATGTTTCATATTTTAAAGTTTTTGGGCATAAGTGTTTCATCTTGAATGAAAAAGATGCCTTAGGAAAATTTGATGCTAAATCCAATGAAGGAATTTTTCTTGGTTATTCTTCAGTTTCTAAAGCTTTTCGTATCTTCAATAAAAGAACTTTAATTATTGAAGAATTCATTCATGTTGTTTTCAATGAGATTTACGAAATCAAGAAAAATAATTTTGATGATGATGTTGACTTCGATTCTTTAAATTTAAATGAAACCTCTTCTCCAACTAGCAACTTGGATGCATCCACTTCTGAAACATCCTTACCCAAGGATTGGAAATATGTAGATGCTCATCCTAAGGAGCTAATCTTAGGAGACACATCAAAGGGGGTTCAGACACGTTCTTCTCTTAAAAAATTTTGTGTCAACGTCGATTTTTTCTCCCAAATTGAACCTAAATGTATTAACGAAGCCATGAAAGATGATTCATGGATTATCGCAATGCAAGATGAATTAAATCAATTTGAGAGAAATGAGGTATGGAAGCTTGTTCCTAGGCCAAATGACCATTTAGTTATTGGTACTAAATGGGTCTTTAGAAACAAGCAAGATGAATATGGTATCATGGTTAGAAACAAGGCTAGATTAGTGGCCAAAGGTTTCAACCACGACAAAGGTATCGATTACGAAGAAACCTTCGCTCCTATGGCTCAATTAGAAGCCATAAGGATGCTCCTTGCCTATGCTAGTAGTAATAATTTTAAGTTGTTTCAAATGGATGTTAAAAGTGCTTTTCTTAACGGCTTTATTTCCGAAGAAGTTTATGTTGAACAACCTCCTGGATTTGAAAATAATAGCCTCCCTAATCATGTGTTTAAATTAACTAAAGCTCTCTATGGTTTAAAACAAGCCCCTAGGGCTTGGTATGAATGACTTAGTTCTTTTCTTATTGAAAATAATTTCACAAAAGGCAAGGTTGATACTACATTGTTTATCAAGAATTTTGAAAATAATTTTCTCATTGTTCAAATTTATGTTGATGATATTATCTTCGATTCTACGAATGAATCTCTTTGTGAATCTTTTGCTAAAACCATGAGTTTCGAATTTGAAATGAGTTTGATGGGAGAATTAACATTTTTCTTAGGCTTACAAATTAAGCAACTAAGCAATGGCATCTTTATTAGTCAAACTAAATATGCTTTAGATCTACTAAAAAGATTTAATATGGATAGCTCAAAAGCTATTAACACCCTTATGAGCACCTCCACTAAGTTAGAAGTTGATGAGAGTGGAGAAAACTTCAATCAAAAAACTTATAGGGGTATGATAGGAAGTTTACTTTATCTCACTGCAACTATACCAGATATCATGTTCAGTGTAGGACTTTATGCTAGGTTTCAATCGAACCCTTAGATATCTCGTCTCAAAGCGGTTAAAAGAATACTTAGATATCTTAAAGGTACCACAAATCTAGGATTATGGTATCCAAAATCTGAAAATTTTGAGTTAATTGCTTATGCTGATGTGGATTTTGCTGGGTGTAGACTAGATAGAAAAAGCACATCAGGAACATGTCAATTTTTGGGACATTCCCTTGTTTCCTGGTCATCTAAGAAACAAAACTCGGTTGCACTATCAACAACCGAAGTTGAATATATTACAGCTAGTACATGCTGTGCACAAGTTGTGTGGATGAAAAACACCTTAGAAGATTATAAAGTCTATCTTAAAAACATTCCCATTAAATGTGATAACACAAGTGCAATATGTTTAACAAAGAATCTCATTCAACACTCAAGAATAAAACATATTGATATTAGACATCACTTTATACGAGATCATGTTACTAATCATGATGTAATCATAGAGTTCATAGATACTAAGCATCAACTAGCTGATATTTTTACAAAACCTCTAAGTGAAGAACAATTTAATTTCATAAGAAGAGAATTAGGAATGTTGATGTGTCCGAATGCATAAACTTGTTAAAATTATTATTCAGACTTTATTGATTGAATGATCAAATCACTTAATTGCCATTACATGCCTAAAATAACATGTTAGAAATTAATACAAAAATTTCCATAACAATGAGCATGTCTTCATGATTGTATAGTCCTGTCCGATTGCATGAAAGTGTTAAATTAAATTTTCAGTTCCAATCAGATTTCATGAATACATTATTCTTTCGGACTTAATAAACATATGTCACATATAGTTTGATTCACATCATTGATTTTTGACAAATAGAATCATCTAGCAAATGCATATCTTTTAGACTTATCATGTGAAAAATATTCTCTTTGAGAAATAGATTTAATGATTCCTTCTTATAAAAGGAAGATATTTTTATGTGCAAGGATTTGATTCATATAAATATACTGATCCTTGTAAAGCATGCCTTAATATCCTATCGATTTGAACTACACAAATGGCTTTCCTCCTTCATACAAAAAGATAATAACAAATAAAAAGGAAGAAGTTTTCATTCTATAATCTTCATGTCATGTTTTTTAAGATGTTTGTATAATTTATATCCAATCACTCTATATATATAAATGATATGAACCTACTTATGTCATCGCACGTATATTTAAAAGTTGTTTATATCGTTCTCCTTTTTGTTGATGACAAAGGGGGAGAAATATATGAATTGATGCTATAAATGTCATATTATGTTGAAAAAAGCATATATATGAATTGATGCTATGATTATGCCATGCTTGCATCATCAAAAATATATGAATTAATGATAACTATGATTGCCATATTAGCAATATGCCATGTTTGCATCATGTTAAGATATCAAGAACTTGCATCGTAGTCCTACGTGTTGATATCTTACCATGTGATGAAATGCTATGATTGCTAAAATACTTGAAATGTGTGCATCATGTTAAGATATCAAAATCTTACTTCGAAATTTTACATGTTGATATCTTACCATATGATGAATTGCTATCATTACCATCATTCACATTTGAAATTTGAAAATGGATGTCAAGCCTTGACATCATACATCATTTTCAGGGAGATACATCATGATGGGAATCATGATGGGAGTATTGAAAAGGTTAAATGATTTTAACTTATCAATATGTCTCATGAATTCAAAGGCTTTGAATTCAAGAATGACTTATCTCAATTATGGCACATAGATAGGGGGAGTTAAGGTTAACTCCATTATCAATTGATTGTCATCATAAAAAAGGAGGAGATTGTTGAATCTCGGATTTTGATGATGACGTCAATTATCGTTTGTTGTCTAATCCATTTGTTGACATAAGTGTGCAGGATTAACTACGATGAAAGTAAGACATGCAGCAGGAGTTGCGCCAGAGTCAAGACTATGATCACGTTGGGGGTTCGAGAATTCGACGGAAGTTCGGACGGTCGTCGGAGGTTCTACGGGAACAAATTCGAGAAGTCCAAGAGCTTGCCAAAGAAGCTCGTCGGAACTTGCCAAGTGGATCGTTGCAAGTCTAGGAGTTTGCCAAAAATCCGCACGAGCATCACCGAGGGTTCATCGGATGATCGACGGAAGCTCATCGAAAGCTCGCTGGAAGAAGCGATTGATACACTGGAGCAAGCTGTAGTAAATGTCTTAAGAAATTCGTAGTTAGCATGATGATTAAGTTAGAAATGGGAGGTGATCTCATTAACTTAATCTTGGGACAATTGGGCCCTTGACAGACCCAAATTGGGCCGAATGGATCAACCCATTCGGACCCAAATTACTTGTCCAGAGGTGGCACCGCTTGGGTCAGCGGTGGCACTACCCAAGGCTCAGTCTCCGAGCTCTGGCTGGGCGTTTGCACCGCCTCTGACAGAGGTGCAACCGCCGCTGACAAGCGGTGGCACCGCCTAGAGGCTCAATCTCCGTGCTCTGTCAGGTGATGCAACCGCCCCAATCAGGCGGTGCAACCGCCAAACCCCGGAATTCCGGGAGATGACTGTTTTGAGCTCGGAATTCAAACTGGTTTGGGGCCTATAAATACCCCACTCTTTCAGCAATGAAAGGGCAACCAAAAACCACCGAAATCCTGATCTTACTCTATGATTTTTAGAGCTCAAAAGTGTTGTATGAGTTAAAAGTTCTCCTTCCTCTTTTTTTCCAAGTTTTGATCTGTCAAGAGAGGAAAGAAAATTCTGTAAAGGTTGTCTCCTAAGCCCGTCAAAAGGAGTGAAACTGTAAAAAGGTGGTTGGCCTTCGCCTATTGAAGGAAGGCCTCTAGTAGACGTCGGTGACCTCGTCGGTGGAGGAAGCCAAAAGTGGATGTAGGTCAAGATTGACCGAACCACTCTAAATCTCGGTTTGCATTTACTTTGAGCATTTTATCTTTACTGCAAACCTCCTCAATAGCTTACTGCCTTCTACACATTTACGATCGTGCTTCAAAGTTCAGTATTTTCCGAATCGGCATTTAGACGTAAATTGGTTTTATCGTACGAACATCATATTTTAGTTTACACTTACATTCTAATTTCCATCATAACTGCAAACTGCCTTCATAGACTTGCTTTAACTGCATCTTGCTTGATCACAAGTTTATGTGATTTATGAATCGGCTTTTCTACTGAAATCGCTCGTATCGTATGAACACAGTTTTAATCGTCGAAAGTTTTCCGCTGCACTAATTTCCCCCCCCCCCCCCTCCTCTTAGTGCTCTTGATCCTAACAGTTCATTGGAAGTTCATCGAGAAGTTCGCCGGAAGTTTGCCGAGAGAACAATTGACATACTAGACATAGATTGCTTAGTTAATGTCTTAAATTATCATAGTTAGACCTTAAGTTGAGTTAGTATTGGGAGGTAATCCTACTAACTCAGTTAAGGGCCAACTAGGCCCTTAACAGGGTTGAACTGGGCTGGTTGAATAGCCCATTCAGCACCTGAAGTCACGACCAACGGTGGCATCGCTAGGGCTGACAGTGGCACCGCCTGGTGACTCAGTCTCCCAAGTGGTTTGGGCGGTTGTTGTCACGCCCCCCGAATTATCGCATTCAGGAGGTGTGACCTGTCTAAAATCAATAATTTTATAATTCATCGTCAATTCAATCCAGGATCCAATCTATCAATTTGAGGATACTAAGAACCATTCAAATCAATATTCATAATTCATAAACCTATACGTTACATAAATCATACTCCACTTCACTCAGAGATTCATAAAATCGAAAGGCAACTCAACTAAACATCAACCACAATACAAATCCATAATCATAGAAATATATACAATCACAAAAAGATAATTATTTACCATGAGTTCTTATCCTTAGACAACTTAAACTTATCATTCCATAAACATGAGCGGTCCTTTAAACTTTTACAAGACAAGTATTAATATATCCTTAACACTACATCAGAAATAAAGTATACTATACAACAAAAACCTATCAACCAACAAAGATTAGCCCAAAATCTTCTAGCCTTTCACTGCTTCAACCCAATTCTAGCTTTTCAGTGCATGACAAGCTACCCTGAAAAATTTATATAGCAACGGGGTGAGCATAAAGAGCTCAGCAAGCGACTAACATATCCATGGCGATAGGAGAAGTTCAAACAGGCTTAGTATCAAAATAACAAAAGCAGAAATACCTGTGTTCATTTGAAATCATCTCATTTGATATAAAAATCACAAAGGGTTACCTCATTCGAAAATAGGCGTTAGACATAACAATAGGAGAAAGGAAATTAGAGCATTTCATTGGCAAAAGAAACATTTAGGCATGTATCAAATGGCACATGAAGCATTTAGGTGCATATCAAAGGCGTAAGAGTGTTTAGGAGCATAACAATGACATATGAAACACTTCAAAGTATAAGTGAACTGAATAATAAACACAAGCTTGTATGTCATTTTTGATATAGCATGCATTCCATTTTTATCCAAAGCATAAATATAAACTCATAAGCAAAGCTTTAGATATCATACCAAAACATAGAGGGCGTTGTGGGACCACATACATAATGTAATTTATCCATTTCAAGATGACCACTAAGTATAAGTCTCCCACGTCTGGGAGCTCCATCCACTTACGTCTGAGTGAAGTCAATGGGGGCTGGCTGAGCATCATGGGCTCTATGTATAACTCCCTTTACCATTTCTGATAAAGGTTCACAATATCCCACAAGACATTAGAGTACAAAAGGGTAGTATGAATAATAACATTGCCATATATCGGAAGCACATGCGGAACAACGGAGATATGTGTGTGCCTTTATCAAACAAGGAAATGCAAACAAAGCATTACATAATAAATTTCAGACATACAACAATTTCATAATGAAAAATACAATAATTTCAAAGGACTAATATAAATCTTAAATGAAGAAGAATTCAGCATAAATCAAATTTTCAATAGAATGAAACTTGAGTAAGCAAAACTCAATAAAGTTTTCAATTCTAGCAGAATTTAAATGGTACATTTCCTAATTTGTTTGAGTGACCAAGCATGCTCCAATTCACTAAAAATATGTGTCATTGGAAAGCTGTATCAATTTATTTTTAGATGAACTCAGATTTGTAATTTTTTTTTTTTTTAGTTCCTAACAGGAAGTTACAACGAATAGAGTAACGGAAGGCCAGAATTGATCATCTATGTTTTATAGAATTGATAGAATCAATTTAAATAGATGTTTCAGAAGGTAAACATACTTCAAAATTTCCAATTTAGGTGTCAAAAGAAAGATATGCGAATCTAGTTCCCAAAGAACAAGTTTTGCATAATTTAAAATTTTTACTAGAGAGTTATGAGCAATTTAGTAACAGAAGGTCAAAATTGATCATCTTTGTATTGCAGAATTGATCGAATCAATTTAAATAGATGTTTCAGAAGGCAAACATACTTTAAAATTTTCAAATTAAGGTGTCAAAAGAAAGATATGTGAATCTAGTTTCCAAAAAATCAAACTTTGTATAATTCAGAATTTTCACTAGAGAGTTATGAGCAATTTAGTAACATCACATAAAAGCTCTATAAGTCTCCTTTCATATGAAAGAGGTCTTTCCTCAATCCGAATTTTGTGCAAAAAGTTATGGCCACGCGAGTACTGAAAGGTCAAAATCTGAAAAATTCTAGATTCAACATTTGATGTATAAACGGCATAGATATCTTACATGCAGCCACAATCTTCCAATTTTCTCAAAATCAAGGTGAAAATAAGAATCAAAATTTATCTCTAGGATGGGTTAGAATACTTGCCTTAAAAAGTTTTGATTTCTAAATGTGGGAGAATTGATACAAAGCCTTAAGCCAAGATAAAACTTCTTCTTCTTCAATTCTTTCTCTTTCTCTTCTCCTTCATTCCTTCTCCTCTTCTCAAGTTACGTTGGCTGCAAAGTTTCCCTTAATTGTGCCTTAAATTACTTAGGTTTGGCTTATGCTAAAATAGTGAGGTGGCAAGCATGCATGGAGGTTTAGGTGTCATCTTTAGAATAAATACAAGTGGCTCATCCTTGCTTATGCCACAAGTCCTCCATTTTATTTTATTTTTTTTTTCTTAGTGTGAATCTTTCACAAATCACCTCCAATTAATAAGATTCACATTTTGGTTCCTTACAATACTTTCAATATTTATAAAAAAAATTTAGTGCTAAAGAATTATTAAAAAAATCCTCATATTTATAAATAAGTCCTTATAAATTTTTAAAAAAATGAGGGATGTTACAGTAGTACTGCCCCTGTCAAGCGATGGTACTACTAGAGCTCAGTCTCCGAGCTTTGTCAAGCAGTCATACCACCTAGACTGAGGGGTGGTATTGCCTAGTATCAATCTGTAGGTGTGGTACCACCCAATAATGGTAATGGTATCGCCAATACTCTAAAAATCGAGGATGTGACACTTTTTGGCTCTAATTCTGAAGCCATTAGGGCCTATAAATACCTTACCCTTTTCTATATGAAAGGATACGAAAGTGTGAACAATATCTTGAAATCTTAGGATGTTAAAAGTGTTGTAAAAGTGCAAAGTGTCCTCCTCCTCCCTTTCTAGTGTTGTGATCATTCAAGAGAGGTGTGAGGCTTGTAATCAGAGCTTGGTTACTCTCGATTTGGTTTAAAACCCAAGAGAGATAGCTTTTGCCGGCAATCAAAAGAGTCATTCTATCACTCGTCCTTCCATGTTCAATGGGACAAATTACACATATTGAAAAATTAGGATGAAGATCTTCTTAATTTCTATGGATTTTAAGTTATGTAATATTGTTAAAAATAGATTTCAAAAGTCTTCTCTTCCAATGAGTGAATGGAATGACTTGGAGAAGAAGACTTTCTCTTTGAGCACCAAAGCTATGAATGCTTTGTTTTGTGCTTTGGATAAAAATGAATTCAATCGAGTTTCTATTTGCAAAATGGCTTATAACATTTGGCATACACTTGAAATCACACACGAAGGAATAAGTAGGGTTAAGGAGTCAAAAATCAATTTTTTGGTTCATAGTTATGAATTGTTCCGCATGAAACCAAGACCATTGGAAACATATACACCTAGTTTACAGATGTTGTCAATGGTCTAAATGCCCTTAGTAAAAGTTTTTCTAATGTTGAACTTATTAATAAAATCTTGAGATCCCTTCCAAAGAATTGGGACCCTAAAGTAACGGTCATTCAAGAGGCCAAAAACTTGAATAACTTCCCTCTCGAAGAACTTATTGGGTCACTAATGACCTATGAGATGACTTGTAATGCTCATGAAGAGCTTGAGAACAACCTTCCAAAGAACAGGAAAGATATGGCACTAAAAACTCATGAAGACCACTTGAAAGAAAGTTCAAGTGATGAGGACTATGATGATGACTTACAACTCTTAACAAGAAAGTTCAAAAAATTCATAAAAAAAAAATTTAAAAATGACGCTAAAAATAAAATTGAACCCAAGAAAAAATAAGTTATATGCTACGAATGCAAGAAACCAGAATATTTCAAAAGTGAATGTCCTCAAGCAAAGAAGAAGAAGATGCTTAAAGCAACTTGAGACAACTCAAGTGCATCCGAAGAAGAGGAGGTAACCAACAAAGAGCAAGTTGCTTACTATGCACTAATGGCCATCGGAGATGAGGTAAGCAATTCATCAGATGCAAATTTATCTTTTGATGAATTATAAAGTGTTTTTCATGATTTATTTGATAAATATAAATTAGTTAGTAAAAAATATATATTGTTGAAAAAAGAGCATGCTTCTCTTCTCTTGTTACTAATTTTGATAGATTAAAAATTGAGCATGATGATAGTTTAGCTCCTTGCACAAAATGTGATGAATTAGAAACACTTAAAAAGGAGAGTTTGCAACTACATGAAACCATAGAAAAATCTAAAATAAGTAGTGAATCCTTAAACATGATTCTTGCAAGTAAGAATCATGTTCATAGAAGAGATGAAATCGACTCTATGAGTAACACTCATAAAAATCCAACCATCTTTGTTAAAGGCCCAACTTTGCATGTTTCACCCCAAAACAAGCGTAACTTTTGTTACAAATTTAGACATGTTGCTTATCAATGTCCGTTTAAGAGATGTAGTATACACAAATTAATATGGGTTCCTAAAGGAATCGTAAAGAACTCCATGCAAAATGATAAGTTAAGTCGATCGATTTTTGAGGCACCCAATGTCAAATGGGTACCTAAAAATCACACTTTTTTGTAGAAATATTTACCATCACAAGCTAGGAGCAAGAGATGGTACCTTGATAGTGGATACTCAAGGCACATGCCTCGAGATCCATCTTAATTCTCTAAGCTCACTAGCATAGATGAAGAATATGTCACCTTCGGAGATAACAACAAGGGTAAAATCATTGGCAAAAGAACCATAGGTAACAAATCCAATTTTTTTATTGAAGATGTGTTGTTGGTTGATGGCTTAAAGCATAATCTTTTGAGCATTAGTCAATTATGTGATAAAGGATATATCATTAGATTTGAATCCAATGCTTGTATTATTGAAAAACTACACAAAAACACATCTATGATTGCCCTAAAACAAAATAATGTATACACTATTGATATTGATGATCTTTGTAATGAAATATGTTTTTCAGTTTTGAATGACGATGCTTGGCTTTGGCATAGAAGATTAGGTCATGCTAGCATGAAACTAATCTCTCAAATCTCATCTAAAGAACTTGTAAGAGAAATTTCAAATATTAAGTTTGTTAAATATAATGTATGTGATGCATGTTTGTCAGGATCGAGTTGGCACTAGGGGGGGTGAATTAGTGCAGCGAATTAAAACAATGGTTTAAAATTCTTTGTATGTTAAAAATGATCTCGGAAGATAACTTGAAAGTGTGTTTAATCGTAAGGGTACTGAAATCCAAGTAAAAAGGAAGTTAAGCTATTGCAACATAAGTAAATAGCGATAATAGAAATACAAACCAGAATTTATAGTGGTTCGGTCAGTGTGACCTACATCCACTTTCGATTCCTCCTCTATCGAGGTCACGAGCATCCACTAATGGTCTTCCTTCAATAGGTGAAGACCAACCACCTCTTTACAATACTTTCTACTTTTTACGGATTTAGGAAATAACCCTTATAAGCCTCATACCTCTCTTGAATGATCTCAACTCTTAGAAAAGGAGGAGGAGGACTCTTACACCTTTACAACACTTTAACACCCCAAGAATTCAAGATTATGTTAACACTTTCATGCCCTTTTATGTAGAAAAGGGTGGGATATTTAGAATTAGAGCTAAAAAGTGTCACATCCACGGATTTCGGGGTACTAGCGGTACCATCGCCATTATTAGGTGGTACTACTGCCTGCAGACTGACACTGGGCGGTACCACCACCCAGTCTGGGCAATACCACCGCTTAATAGAGCTCGGAGATCGAGCTCTAGCGGTACCATCGCTTGGCAGCATTAACTGCTGGCAATACCACTGCCTAATATGGTCACTCGGTCTCCTAGGTGGTCTGGGCAGTGGAACCGCCCAGATTGGGTGGTGCCACCATCGACCGTGACTTCAAGTGCTAAATAGGCTATTCAATCCGGCCCAATTCAGTCTTGTTAAGGACCCAGTTGGCCCCTAAATGAGTTAGTGGGATTACCTCTCAATCCTAACTCAACTTAAGTTCTAACTACAATAATTAAGACAGTTAACAAAGCATTCTTGTTCTGGTTTGTCACTTGTTCTTCCAGCGAGCTTCCGGCGATCTTTCGATGAACTTCCAACGATCTCTCAGCAATGTTCCGGCAAACTTCCAGCAAACTCCTCGACTTCACGATGATCTTCTTGGCGAGTTCCGATGAGCTTCTTTGGCAAACTCTTGGACTTCTCAGTTAATTCTGTTAGAACTTCCGACGAACTCTCAAACTCCTAACGAAATCTTGATCTTGACTCCAGTACAACATTTGCTTTATATCTTACCACTATCGTAGTTAATCCGGCACACTTATCTCAACACATAGATTAGATCAAACGATTTTACCAATTGATTTCATCATTAAAATCTGAGATTCAATAATCTCCCCCTTTTTAATGATGACAACTAATTAATAACGGAGTTAACGTTAACTCCCCCTATCTATATGTCATACTTGAGAGATTTCAAACTTGAATTCACAACCTTAAATTCAAGCTTTAATCAATTTTAATTAGAAATCACATGCATTGTGCATCATCATAGTTTTAAGTCATCAAGATATTAAATGCATAAATTCATCACTTCATTCATGATAAAATGCTTCGGGCATAGTTTTACATGAAATGTCATCATGATATAATTTGTATGATAGCATTCAAAAGTTCACAATATTACATAATTATATGGTAACATTAAAAATTATCAGTATTAAAGAAATCATAACATCAAAGTGAACACAACATCAAAAGTTTACAACACTAAAGGTTTTCAACATAGAAGAGATCACAACATCAAAGTGAATACAATATCAAAAGTTCACAATATTAAAGTGAGAGATTCCGTCAACTTCTCCCCCTTTGTTATTAGCAAAAACACATACACAGTTATTCAGGTGATGGCAAGTCAAAATGGCAAAACAAAGTATTAAGTTATTGATGAATCTGCTACAACTCAGTTAAAATTTGATCTTGATGTTGTTTAAATCAATCCATTCAATTCCTTATGTCGTCAGCAGATGAGGAGGGTGCTTGTTCTATTAGAGGTATTACCTCAAAAGGACCAATAGGAGGAGATTGATGTTCCCTAAATATTGGTGTTTCAGGTTCTGGATCAGGTGGGAGAGGGTCAGTCCTTCTAGGTAATCTAGTCCAAGTCCCATTTCTAACTATACATCTTAACCTTCTTAGCATATTTCTATTTATGATATTAAACCTATCTAGTTTTAAGATTTCTTCGTCAGGTGGAATGACTATGTTATATGCATGAATTAGTCTAGTAATCAAGCCATTATATGGAAGCATCATATCCTTTTTTTATAGTTCGATCATGTTTTGTTGTATTAGGTAACCATAACAATTATCATGTTCCTTCATAATCCAATACATCGTACCTAATTCCATTTAGCTAACTTCATCATGATGATATTATTTTGGGAGTATAATACTGATCAAGATGTGATGAAGCAATTTGGTGTTGAAGGGTAGTAAATGTTCACAACTTTTTGGAAGAATAGACAAGTTTGGATTACCAAAAATTATACCTAAGGCATCAGAATAAGTGGTCCCAACTGATTCTTTGTCCCATTGTCCTCTAAAGTAACAACCTCTCCTTTTCTCAGCAATTCCTATAAGATTGCAAATTACGCTATCCGTAATGGGTATATGATGTCCTAAGAGATAAGTGGGGACCTGTTATGACTCTAGCTAGGAGAGTCCTAATTAAGAGGGACATTCATGTAAAACCTACCTAAGCTGACCCCTATTAAAGAGGTGAAGTGGTCGGCTAGGGTTATGAGGTTATTTCTTATAGAAGAATAAGGAGTTGTAAAGGAATAGGAGTCTTGAGTAGGAGTCCTATTAGGAGTTGGTTAGAAGTAGGAGTCTTGAGTAGGAGTCATATTAGGAGTTGGTTAGAAGTAGGAGTCTTAAGTAAGAGTCATATTAGGAGTTAGGGTTTAGAAGCCCTATAAATAGTCATGTATTTCACCTCTTTTCATAAGCAATAGATGAATCTTTTCTGCAGCCTTTGAGCAGCAACTTGGAGGGAGGAACCCCTATAGAGTTTCAAGGAGGCCGATCCCCTAAAGAGATCAACCCCAAGTTTAGAATCTGCAAGGGTTCTACCACCTGGTATCATAGCAGCATTCTTGGCATCTCGCTGCCCTTCCACAGCCATCCATCAACCCTCCACAATTACCCAAAGCAATTCCCACAATTGCTTAAGAGATCGTTGCCAAATTTCACCGTCATCTCCACCACCACGGATCATCTTTTGATCTCCCCGTGAATTGCAACAGGTTCTGGTTTTCTACCTTACTGCTGCTGTAATTTAGTTATCCTTATTTGAAAATCCCAAAAAAATTATTCCTATATTGCTGCATAAACTTTTCGTCATAAAGTTTTCATCTCTACGACGAAAGATACATTGCAAAATTCCAACCATATAGCACCGTTTGTTTGATCTTGCTACTGTGTTTTTTCTATCCAAATCTCTACGAATTTTTTATGACATCTTTGACATTTCCTAACAGCAGATTTCCTTTGGTTTGGTCAAAAAATTCTCAATATAAACCATTGATATTTTACGTCTAATCTGCTATACTTGAAAATCTGCACTATAAAATTTCAGCTGCATAGCACTGTTTATTTGATCTTGATACTACGTTGTTTCTATCCAAATCTCTACGAAATTTTTATGATAGCTTTGACACTTCCTAACAGTGGATTTCCCTTTGGTTTCATCAAAAAATTCTCAATATAAAGCAATGATCTTAAAGCAATGATCTTTTACGTCCAATCTGCTATACTTAAAAATCTGTGCTGCAGAAAATTTCAGCCACATATTGTTGCCTTAACCCATCTATTTGCAATCTTTTTTGAATGAAATTTCTTATACACTTCATAGATCATCTTGGCTTCCATCTAAGATTGATCTATTAAGAAATTCATCTCTAAAAATAATTTTGTGTTCCTGTAAATTTTCGTTGTAACCCGCTGAAATTTTTCGACGAGAATTCTGCAATCGTAACTTGCACCAATTTCCTTGCTGTTATACTGCCGAAATTTTCTTGATTAAATTAGACATCCTTGCTATCATATAAACTGTGATTTTACTATCAATTCCTGTTGAATCTCGTATTTTGATGATGAAACCACTTGACATGTGTTTATAATTTAAACTGCATTTTGAGTGATGCAGGTCTACTCGATTAGGATTAGACAAGTTAACGCAGGAAGAATTGACGTTGCGCCGGAGGAGATCACGTTAGGATATTGGATTGCAGAAGGCTTCGGACGTCGAGCATTGGGCCAAGAGCGGAATTGCGCCAAGGATATCGGGGTTACGGAGGTCAACCGCCGATTGGGCAACAAGCCGCAAGAGAGGATGATCCGCCGAAAAATCGGACGAAGCGCCAACCAATGACGTGTCGGGCAATAGAATGTCAATTCGCTTTGTAATAATTGTCTAGATCGGAGTAGAGTTTTGGCTTGTGTGTGCAGGATTAACTACGATAACGATGAAGACATAAAGCGAAATAAAGTATCGGAGTCAAGCGCGAAGGATTCGTTGGGAGTTCAAGAGTTCGACGGAAGTCCGAAGGTTCGTCGGGAATGCTGCTGAAACTAGCCGAGAATGAGTAGGGAGCTTGCCGAAGGGTTTTTCGGAAGCTCGCCAGAAGGTTCGTTGGAAGTTCGCGGAGCTCTCCGAGAAAGATCAGAGCTTGCCGAAGAAGCTCGTTGGAACTCGCCAAGATCAAATCGTGAAGTCTAGGAGCTTGCCGGGAGTTCGTAGAATAGTTTCCGAGAGTTTATCGGAAAACCGTCGGAAGTTCGCTGGAAGCTCGCCGGAAGAAGTCTTGACATACGGACTTTGTAATAGCTTAGAAAATGTCTTTAAATTCATAGTTAGCATGTTAATTAGGGTTAGGATTAGGTGTTAATCCTATAACCCAAGTAGGGGCCAATTGGGCCCGAGTTCGGACTGGTTTGGGCCAAGTTTGGAGCCCAACTAGTGAGCTAAATTGGCCTAGGCGGTGGCACCGCCTAGACTGGGCGGTGGCACCGCTTGGCTGGGCGGTGGCACCGCCAGTCCACTGTCAGTGTCTGACACTGACAGGCAGTGGCACTGCCAACCTCGGAAACCCAAGAGAATTCAAATTTTTGGAGCCCAAATTTGAATCCTCTTAGGGCCTATAAATACCCCTCAATTCTTAGCAGAGCATACAACCTTTTGAGAAGGTAGAAGTTGAGAAAAGCTTTAGGAAAAGTCTTGTTTTCAATAGCTTGAGTGTTCACCTCCTTTCTTTTCATTGAAATCTTTGTAAAAGGGTGAACCACTTGTAAGAGGTTGTAAGAGGGGTGTAAGAAGGAGGTTGATATTCGCCTAGTAAAGGAAGATCATTAGTGGATGCCGGTGGCCTCGACGGAAGAGGAATCGGAGGAGTGGATGTAGGTCACGATTGACCGAACCACTATAAACTACCGTCTTCTCTGGTTTGCATTTATCTTATTGTCATTTATATTACTGCAAACCATCTTCACTTTGATGCTCTACTTCTTTGTCTCCTTCTTACATATGCCTTTAAGTTAAAATGCAATCGAAACGGTTTCAAACAAAACGTTGCTTTTATCGTACGAAGTTTTCGTAATTATTTAAATCGTCGAAAGTTTATCATACTTTACCATTGTACTAATTCACCCCCCCCCCCTCTTAGTGCCGCTCCGGTCCTAATAATTCCCTCCTCAATTCTCTCAAGTTTTTGGTGGAAATTACGTCAAGAAACCGTTATTTCTTCGACGACAATTCTACTCTTACAAGACAGCACATACTTGCTGCAACTTCCACTGATTTCTATCAAACTTTTACTACCATCTACCATAGATCCAAAACTTTCAAACACAGCTCTAAAACTCCACTAAACCACACCCTCAAACAGCACCCAAAATAGCCACAAAACAAGCCTAAACCGTAGCCTACATCCACCAATCCACCAACCCTTTCGACCATCACCTCTCTCAACCAATAAGTGCCTTTAACCCGACAACAAAAGAGAGATCTTAACATTACAGATTTGGCGGCATATACTATGGCATCTGAGGAGGTAATCAATACTAAATTTGAAGCCTTCGAGGTGCGAATGGAGGATAAGATTCGGACGCTCTTTACCGAACTCAGATTGGGCCGACCACTAAGCCCGAAGAAATCACATCAAGGAGAGAGCTTTGTCCAATCGCACCAAGCCCGAAGATATGACTTCCAAGAGAGGGGAAGCTCTATGACCGACCCCAACTATCCATGCATGAGAGTGGACTTCCCTAGATGGGAAGAAGGAGACCCGATTGGTTGGATCTCGCGCGCGGAGCGATATTTTCGGTATCACAAAACCGTGGATGCATCTATGGTGAAAATTGCAGCTATACATCTTGAAGGGGATGCTATACAGTGGTTTGACTAGTTTGAAAATACTTTTGGAGTCCTTTCATGGCGACAATTCAAAGAAGGACTGCTGATCCGCTTCAGACCAACCGATTACAAGAATATTGACGGACAACTAGCAAAGATCCGACAAACCTCCACCATTCAAGAGTACCAAACTAGGTTTAAAAGGTTATCTAATCAAACTCATGATTGGTCTCAAAAATAGCTATTGAGGACCTTCATTGAGGACTTGAAGCCGGAGATCCGAGGAGAAGTTAAAGCACGACAACCGTACATGCTTATGGCAGCCAGCTCTTTCGCACGACATCAAGAGGAGCAATTGAACCATGAAGCTCGGAGGACTAGGGTCACTCCTCAACCAGCAATATTAAAGCCCTCAGCCCACCCTACTATCGATCGAGTCCCTACACCAAAGAGGTTAACAAGAGAAGAGCTTCGGGAGCGATATGCGAAGGGGTTATGTTGGCATTGCGACGAGCCGTGGAGCTGTGAGCATCACTGTAGTAAAGGGAGACTTCTTATGATTGAACCAATAGAAGAAGAGGTCATTGAACATCCAGAAGAGAGCCTTGAACATGAAGAAGAAGATGCAGAAGAAGAGCCACAACCGACTAAAGTTACGGTACATTCACTAGCCGGCTACTCAAACCCGCAAACAATGAAAGTTGGAGGCCTTCTCAAACAACAACCGATCACTGTTCTCATCGACACGGGCAATACTAATAACTTTCTAAACAATAAGGTTGCTGTCCAGATGAACTTACCTATTGAAAATTACAGCAGGTTTGTTGTTAAGGTCGCCAACGGATGGATTTTGAAGTATGATCGTAGGCGCTCGCAAGTGAAACTATTGATGATCATGAGGCCTTACCAAGAGATAATTGCATATTTCTTCCAACTCCCTCTTGATGATCATGAGGCCATGCTCATAATTAAATGGTTGATGACATTAGGTGATATTTCTTGGAATTTTATGCAACTAATTATGAAATTTTATAGTAAGGAGAAACAGGTGATACTGAATGGGAAACGTAAGGGCGACATAACGACGATTTGCACACAACAAATGGAGAAGGTTTTGCATAAAGCATGTAGCAGATTTTTGATACAACTTGAGCAGCAAACTAAGGGAGAGCCACTACAATTTGAAGATCCAAACCTACTTCCTTTGCTTGCTGAAATTTCAGATATATTTGACGAACCGTACAACCTACCTCTTACCCGTCGGCATGATCATTATATAATGATTCTTTCAGGAAAACCTCCAGCAAATACTCGGCCATATTAATATCTATATCTCCAAAAGGATGAAATAGAAAGGATTATAAAATAAATGCTTAAAACAGGAGTTATTCGGCCAAGTTGCAACCTCTATTCTTCACCGGTGCTACTTGTATGCAAGGACGGAACATGGCAAATATGCGTTGATTACCGAGCTCTCAATGGCATAACCATCAAGGACAAATACCTTATTCCAATAGCAGATGAATTGCTAGATGAAAGGGAGCATAAATCTTTACAAAGCTAGACCTTTGATCTGTGTATCATCAAATATGAGTGTGCGAAGAAGACATACCGAAAACCACCTTTTGAATACACAACAACCACTACGAATTTTTGCTTTCTTCAACAGAAGGTAGAATATCTTGGGCATATCATATCAGAGGAAGGTGTGATAGTGGACCCCTTCAAAATTGAAGCAATGCAAAACCGGCCTACCCCGAGGAATGTAAAATTGCTACATGGCTTTCTGGGTTTAACAAGCTACTACTGAAAGTTCATGAAAAACTATGGAGAGATCAGTGCACCACTTACTTCCTTACTGAAAAAAGATGTCTTTCAATGGTCGGACAGAGCCTCCGCTGCTTTCGACAAACTTAAGGCAGCCATGACGACGACACCGGTGCTAACACTACTAGATTTCAACCGACCCTTCATTATTGAGGCCGACGCATCTGGAGTCAGAATTGGAGTCATTCTCATGCAAGATGGTCAACCACTCACATACACTAGCAAGGCATTATCTCCCTCCCATCAAAATAAGTCAACATATGATAAGGAGATGCTCGCCATTATTCGCGCTGCAACGAGGTGGAGATCCTACTTGATTGGCCGACGATTTCAAATTAAAACTGACCATAAAAGCCTCAAGTACTTTTTGGAGCGAAAGATATCATCCCCTGAACAGCAAAAATGGGTAACAAAACTTCTTGGATTTGATTATGAAATAACTTACAAAAAGGGGAAAGAGAATGTTCTTATAAATACGCTTTCGTAACTACCCGAGCAAGTTGAAGTTTCGGCCGTTTCACTTCCGACCAGCGACTTTCTTAAGGATATTAAGATGGAATGGCAGGAAGATTCAGAGACTAGTAAGATTATAAAAAAATTGGAGGAAGCACCAAGCCCCATGGCTCATTACAATTGGGACTCAAAAGAATTACACTATAAGGGACGCATTATGCTTATGATAAATTCTACTTGCATCTTCACGAGCAGATTTTGGACAAAGTTATTCCATATGCAGGGTACTAAATTGAAAAGGAGTATGGCATATCACCCACAATCCGACGGCCAAACGGAAGTTTTAAATAGGTGCTTGGAGACAGCTCAAAGCCACCCACCAAATATGACTACCCAAGGAGAACTTCAGACTAAGCCAAGTGCCATTATTGATTGACGAATCGTGACTCAACGACGACGATCCACTACTAAATTGCTAATATAGTGGGCAAATCTACTAACAGAAGATGCCGCTTGGGAGAACTATGATGACTTGAAGATCAACTTCCCAAAATTCATGAATCGTCAGCCTCGAGGACAAGGCTAATTTGAAGAGGGCAGGTTTGTTAGGACTCTAGCTAGGAGAGTCCTAATTAAGAGGGACATTCATGTAAAACCTACCTAAGCCGACCCCTATTAAAGAGGTGAAGTGGCTGGCTAGGGTTAGGAGGTTATTTTTTAGAGAAGAATAAGGAGTTGTAAAGGAATAGGAGTCTTGAGTAGGAGTCCTATTAGGAGTTGGTTGGAAGTATGAGTCTTGAGTAGGAGTCCTATTAGGAGTTGGTTAGAAGTATGAGTCTTAAGTAAGAGTCATATTAGGAGTTAGGGTTTAGAAGCCCTATAAATAGTCATGTATTCCACCTCTTTTCATAAGCAATAGATGAATCTTTTCTGCAGCCTTTAAGCAGCAATTTGAAGGGAGGAACCCCTATAGAGTTCCAAGGAGGCCGATCCCCTAAAGAGATCAACCCCAAGTTTAGAATCTACAAGGGTTCTACCAAGACCCTATCGTGTTTATCCACATGTAAGTTGTTGTAAAATAACCTAACAAGTCTAGGATAGATAAGTTCACTTATTTGAAGGATTGAGAGGATATCTAGGTTAGTAAACCATTGAATTGGTTCCAAATTGCTCAATTCCTCTAATTCTACATAATTCCCCTTATGAACATTTATAGTCTCTATGGTTGAAAATTTAAGGGCATGTTGAGGAGAATCAAAAAGTAGGGAATCATAGGTTTCATCTAATCTCCTCTTCCCTTTGTCCCTTGAAGATCTTTTAGAAGTCATGGAGACTACATTTATTAAGAACAAATGATAGACAAGAAAAAGTACTGCAAAGAAGGAAACGATTTGGTTTAGGGATTACCTTAGTAGTTTCACCTTCTTGAGATTGATCCTTGATTTAGTAGAGAATGGGGATTATATTGAGTTACTAGAGAGAGAGCAAGAGGAATAACGGATTTGGGGCTTTTTGGAGAGGTGTAGAGTGAGTTGGGGTCGGTTCTACCGTCGACCCTAACTTGTCTTTATATAGGGCAAGTTGTGAGTAGTGGCATCGCTAGTTGGGCGGTGCGATTGCCTACAAGCAATGACCACTGGCAGTGCGACCACTAGCTAGGCGGTGCCACCGCTACCGCCAGCTAAGCGGTGACCACTGGCTGCATTGTGGTGTAGTGCAAATTTGTGTGGTGTCGACATTATGTGTTTTCATTGTGTAAGATCTTTATCATTATGTGGTGCACACACTTATTTACACCAACATCATATAAGATTTTTGAAGTTCTACTTTCATAAGAGGAGAAAATATGTATGGAAGAATTCATATGGCTCATTAAGCATACAATAACTTCATAATTCAAATCTTATCTCAAGTGAAGAAATAATAGTGAACGATCTCGAAAAATAGAACTCAACTACGAAAATCCAGAGAAAAATTTAAAGAGGAACTCATGTATCAAAGAAATTCAGCATACCTAATTCTCTTCTTATAAAATTAAATTATTCCTCAATCAAGGGTTCTACAAAAATATCAACCAATTAATGTTTCGTATCAATGAATTCTAAGACTACATTATGATTATTAACATGAACTTATATAAAATGATGTCTAATGTTAATATATTTAGTTCTAGAGTGTTGAATAGGATTTTTCATTAAATATATTACACTTGTGTTATCACATTTTATGAGAATATTCTTAAGATAAATTCTATAATCTTCTAATGTATTTTTGATCCATACTACTTATGCACAACATGCACTAGCCGCTATGTATTTAGCTTCGGTCGTAGATAGTGCAACTGAGTTTTATTTCTTAGAAGACTAAGAGACAAGTGTATGACATAAGAATTGACATATTCCAGATATGATTTTTCTATCTAATCTACATCCAATAAAATCTGCATCAGCATAAGCAATCAATTCGAAGTTTTCGGATTTTGGATACCATAATCCTAGATTGGTGGTTCCTTTAAGATATCTAAGAATTCTTTTAACTGCTTTAAAATAAGATAACTTAAGATTATATTGATGCTAGTCATAGGTGCCCAGCAAGCCAATCACGTGAGTGATGGCACGTGTGACTTGATACAGAATCTTTTTTTGCTTATTATATTTTGGCGTATATCACTTTATAACTATTGCATAAATGCATATATATTGTGATGTCCTTGGATTTGTGCAATGGGAATCGGATCGTGATGAGATCACGATAATGAGATCGATTCACCTTTAAACACATATCCTAAATAATCCCGGTCATAGGTTACTCGAGAAGGACATCGTGATAACCGGATAGACTGGTGTGCTGTATACCCGTCCATATGATGGATGCAGCTGGTCTCATAGCTGCTCGTGTAGGGACACTAGGGATACAGTACAGGTGCTCATTGGAGAATGAGTTCACTGATTGATCCGCTTACGGAATGCTGGATGGTTGATGATACCTTATTGTCAGACAACGATTCCGTAGTCCTAGTGGTGTATCTGGTTCTTAGACTTGAGACACCAAGGATGTCCTGTATGAGTGCTCCACTCTTTGATACCAGACTTATAGGTTTGGCTGTTCCCAGATCTAGTACAGCTGGTCATTGGGAGTGGTAGTCGACCTTACGAGGGCTATTGAGTGTCGATAGAGGATCATCCACTCTCGGTATCATGAGAGGAATATCCCATGTGTTTTTGCTCAGACAAATCCCTGGCCAGGGTCATTCGGATTGAGAGAGAAAGAGTTCTCCGGGAGAATCCGATTAGAGCGAGACTCGAGTAGAAACCGTATGGGTCTGACAGCACCATGCTCGATATACGGTCTTTGGGATATTAGATGGATGAGGGACTATAGGTACATGGTAACTGAGGACAGACAGGTCCAATGGATTGGATTCCCCTGTATCGTCTGGGGACTACGGCGTAGTGGCCTAGTACTTCCGTAGTCGATGAGTCGAGTGAATTATTACAGAGATAATAATTCACTGAGTTAGAAGGAGTTCTGACAGGTATGACTCACGGCCAGCTCGATATTGGGCCTAGAGGGTCACACACATATGGTAGGCATTGCGATGAGTAGAGGTTCGGATATGAGATATCCGACGGAGCCCTTGTCTTATTGGATGCAGATCCAATACCCACTAGGGAAAGGACCCATTAGGGTTTTGACACGGGATCTCTATAAATAGGAGGGATTCACAGCCTCATAGGCTAGAGTCTTTGCTTGCCCTTCCTATTCTCCTCTCCCTCTCCACCTCAGAGTAGGCCTGGAGTTTTGAGGAGCGTCGTCGCAACCCTACTGTGTGGATCACCGCTAGAGAGGAGGACGCTTGACCTCCTTCACCCTCTCCTAAGGATCTGCAAGGAAACAGGGATATACGATCTCCCTAGGTAACACAATCTCTATACGCAGTTTTGTGTTTTTTTGCGGATTTTGCGCACCAATCTTCGCACGACGATGAACATCTTTTTGGGAATCGGGGATTTTTGTTTTCTTGTTCTTCCGCTGCGCATATGATGTCGCCCCCTATGATTTCCCAACAGTGGTATCAGAGCCAGGTTGTTCGTGCGAATGATTGGTTTTGAACTGCGTGTATTGTGTTTAGGAAGAATTTTGACGTCAAAATCGTTGACGCAAAAGCGAGGAAGGGCAGCAACAGTTGCTGCCCTCGATCTGCATGCCTGCAGCCACCTGCAGCGGCAGCCGCAGTCGCAGCCAGGCAGCACAGCGCCGGCGCATGCGCAAGCGCTGTGTCTGCAGCAGCCGGCCAGCGGCCTGCTTGCAGCAGGCTTGCTGCCGGCGGGGCTGGCAGCCCGCGGGTAGAGGCGCCAGCGGCCGTTGAGCCCGCGGGTAGAGGCACCGCGGGGCAGCAGCGCGAGCTGAGGCACCGCAGGGCAGCGGCGCCTGTGGCCGCTGCTCCCACGGGCAAACACCCCGCAGGGGCGGCCGCCAGTGAGGCAGCACCGCCTGCGGGCGCTGCCTCGCCGGCAGAACCGCCCGCGGAGGCGGCGGCGCCCGCAGGGGCGCCAACCTGAAGGGGCAGCACCGCCTGCAGGCGTTGCCCCGCCGGCAGAACTGCCCGCGGAGGCGGCGACGCCCGCGGGGGCGCCCACCTGCAGCGGCAGCGCCGCCCGCAGGCGAGGGCAGCGCCCCGCCCCTCGCCGCACAGGCCGCCGCCAGCAGGGTGGCGGCGGCGGCGGCAGCAGCAAAGGGTAGTAGGGCATTAGGGTTTTCTGGGCAAAAGACAGTTTTGCCCCTCGGAATTTGAGAAATTCCAGTTTCTGTCTTTTGTCCAAATTACGAAAATACCCTTAGGAATTGAGAAATTCCCTATATATCCCTGATTTCAGAAAATATTAATTAATTAAAAGGTTTAGTTGATTATTATTTTTATTATTATCTAGTAGTCCAACATGATGATGATTATTTATACATGTGATGTATGATGTGTGGACGGATGATCATGGACCGTGTGATGTGTGTACTTGTGATTATTATTATTGAGGTCTGCGAACCTCCATTATATTTCTCGTTTATTGTCGGGCCTGCGTGCCTATGATTAAGTTGTAATCACATGAGGAGGCGCAGCGGGAGCGTGGATGCCATAGCGGGACCCACGAGACGGACGATCGTGATGCATGGAGATGCATCAAGATGTCGACGGAACCGACGAGGACGAGATGGACGATCACAAGGCATGGAGATGCACCGTTGCACACATAGATCTTGATGTGAGTGATTAGGCCTACTGGCTCGGGCCTAATCATATTAGGTTGTGGTCCATGATCATCTGGTGTGATTGCTTATACACATACTAGATATGTATATATATTTGCATGCGATGTAGATATGTATTAAATATGTATATGTGTGACATGTCATATTAGGAGACCAAATTATAGAAACATCTCTCGATAAAATTAAGTCGGTAAACGTGAGGCAATTAGATTGACCCACGTGGCCTTCCATCGTTATGAGTAGGAACCGAATCCCGGTGTAGGTTGAGTTGGTCGAGTCCCTCGAGACTCACCTATATCACGATTCGCTATCTTGCTTACGACATAGAGATGTCACCGGTGACCTGAGGGCATGATATGCTTGGTCGAGTCCCTCGAGGGTATATCATCAAATCAGACTCATCTTGTAACGAAGGTGTTGACTTAACCGAGCATCATGGTTGGTCGAGTCCCTCGAGGCCATGGTGATTCGGAGGCCGAACAGGACGGGAATCACAAGGAGTTGTGATCGGCAAGAGTTGTCTACCTTTTAGGCTTAGTGTGATTGGTCGAGTCCCTCGAGGTTACACTAAGACGCTGATTGGATCCTGATCCCCACTAGAAGTCTGCCGGAGACTTCCGTTTCACGTGCTGAGGGTGTCGCGTGACTCGTTAGTAAAATAGTGGGAGCATATTAAGATAGAAGTCCATATCTTGATAGTTTATTTCTTGCAAAATCTGCATGTTATTCATTTTTGCTACATCTTTATTTTCAGAAAATGTCGCTTTCAAATCCCTTACGTGGCATACTTGATGTCAACCGCCTCACTGGTCCAAATTATACGGATTGGCTCCGTAACTTGAGAATTGTTCTCACAGCGGAGAAAATCGTGTACGTCCTTGATACAGTGATGCCTACGCCCGAAGAAGGGGCAAGCGAGGATGAGATCGCTCGCTACGTGAAGTACATTGATGACTCCACTCTTGCTCAGTGCTATATGTTGGGCTCTATGACTCCAGAGTTACAGAGACAACATGAAAAGATGGATGCCAGATCCATTCTCCTACATGTCCGTAAATTGTTTGAGGAACAGGGAAGGACTCAACGATATGAGATATCCAAGAGCCTTTTCCGCGCTAGGATGACTGAGGGGACATCGGTTCAGAACCATGTCCTAAAGATGATTGAGTGGATAGAGAAACTCACAGGTCTAGGAATGGTCCTAGAGGATAACTTGTGTGTGGACATTGTGCTTCAGTCCCTACCAGATTCCTTTTCACAGTTCATAATGAATTTTAATATGAACAAGCTTGAGGTGACTCTCCCAGAGCTCCTCAATATGTTGAGGGAGGCAGAGAGTACTATTAAGAAAGAGAAGCCAGTTCTCTACACTGGTGAGACCAGAAAGAAAAGGAAAGCAGAAAGGTCCCTTAAGAAGGGAAAGGGCAAAGGCACACCAGGTAAAGCAAAGGTTGCTAAGAAAGACCCAGCAAAGGACAAAGGCCAGTGCTTCCACTATGGTAAAGATGGGCAATGGAAGAGGAACTACAAAGAGTACCTTGTAGAAAGGGCGAAATAGAAGCTTGGTGAAGCTTCAGGTACATTCATGATCAGTCTCCATTTGTCAGACTCTTATGATAACACATGGGTATTAGATACCGATAGTGCTTATCATATATGCAATTCGTTGCAGGTTCTGGCAAGGCCTAGGAGACTAGAGAGAGGCGAGATGGACCTCAAGATGGGTAATGGAGCAAAAGTTGCTGTATTAGCTGTTGGCGAGGTCGCTCTACATCTGCCTAGTGGAGCTTTTATTGCATTAGATGCATGTTATTTTGTTTCTTCTATTATCAAAAACATTATCTCCATTTCATGTTTAACAGTTAGTGGATATAAATTTGTTTTTGAGAACAATGGTTGTTCGATATTATTAGATGATAAGATCATCACGAAAGGAACATTGCATAATGGTTTATTTATGTTAGACACCACTCCACATATCATGAATATAAATGTGTCCAAAAGGAAACGAGATGAGTTGAACAGTGCATACCTGTGGCATAGTAGGCTAGGTCACATCCATGAAAGAAGGATTCAAAAGTTGCTAAATGATGGATATCTAGATCCATTCGACTATGTGTCATATGCAACTTGTGAGCCTTGCATTCGTGGAAAACTGACCAACTCTCCATTTAGTGGAACTGGAGAGAGAGCCACTGAGTTGTTGGAACTCATACATAGTGATGTATGTGGACCCATGTCAACTCATGCCATTGGAGGTTACTCCTACTTCATTACATTTACTGATGATTTCTCAAGGTATGGATATGTGTACTTAATGAAGTACAAGTCCGAGGCCTTTGAGAAATTCAGAGAGTATAAGAATGAGGTGGAGAACCAGACTGGAAAGAGTATCAAAACTCTTCGATCAGATCGAGGAGGTGAGTACTTAAGTACAGAGTTTACTCACTTCCTCAAGGACCATGGGATATTATCCCAATGGACACCTCCTTATACACCTCAGCTCAATGGTGTCTCTGAAAGGAGAAATCGTACATTATTAGATATGGTACGGTCCATGATGAGTTTCGCTGACCTACCCATCTCATTCTGGGGATATGCCCTAGAAATCGCAGCTTACCTTCTGAACATAGTTCCAACTAAGTCGGTAGTGTCTACACCATATGAGATATGGAAAGGGAAGAAGCCTGATCTTAAGGTTGTTAAGATTTGGGGCTGCTCTGCCCATGTTAAAAGACACAACCCCGATAAGTTAGAATCAAGGACAGGGCGATGTAAATTTGTGGGATACCCCAAGGAAACTTGTGGGTATTACTTCTATCATCTCGAGGACCAAAAGGTCTTTGTAGCTAAGAGAGCAGTGTTCCTTGAGAAGGAACACATTCTTGACGGAGACAGTGGGAGAATGATAGAATTGAGCGAGGTTGGAGAACCAAGCTCAAGCACCACTCTACAGCCCGAGTCTGTTCAGGTATCTAATACACAAGTTTCAACTTTACGCAGGTCTGATAGAGTATCCCATCCTCCTGAGAGATATGTGGGACATATTAGAGCAGAGGATGTAGAGGATATTGATCCTCAGACCTACGAGGAGGCTATTATGAGTATAGACTCCGGGAAGTGGAAAGAAGCCATGAATTCTGAGATGGATTCTATGTACTCCAATAAGGTTTGGAACCTAGTTGATGCACCCGAAGGTATTGTACCCATCGGTTGCAAGTGGATCTTTAAGAAAAAGATCGGAGTAGATGGAAAGGTAGAGACCTATAAAGCAAGGCTAGTGGCTAAGGGGTATCGTCAAAGGCAAGGTGTTGACTACGACGAAACTTTCTCACCCGTAGCAATGCTAAAATCCATCAGAATTCTATTGGCTATTGCAGCACACTATGATTATGAGATCTGGCAGATGGATGTGAAAACTGCATTCCTCAACGGGAACCTGGAGGAGGAGGTATATATGATGCAACCTGAGGGATTCGTGTCCAAGAACTGCCCAGATAAGGTGTGTAGGTTGCTTAGATCCATTTATGGACTAAAGCAAGCTTCCCGAAGTTGGAACATAAGATTTGATGAGGCAATCAGATCTTATGACTTCGTTAAGAACGAAGATGAGCCTTGTGTATACAGAAAGGTAAGTGGGAGCGCTATTACCTTTTTGGTGTTATATATGGATGACATCCTCATCATTGGGAATGACGTAGGAATGCTATCCACTGTAAAGACTTGGTTATCTAGACACTTCTCCATAAAGGACTTAGGGGAAGCATCCTATATCTTGGGGATTAGAATCTATAGAGATAGATCCAAGAGGATGCTTGGCTTGTCCCAGTCCAGGTACATAGAAACCATTGTCAAAATGTTTGGCATTGAAAATTCTAAGAAAGGGCGAACATGGATATGATACCTTATGCCTCAGCAATATGGTATATCATGTATGCCATGCTATGTACTAGGCCTGATATAGCGCATGCTCTGAGTGTCACGAGCAGGTATCAGGCGGATCCAGGCTTGGAGCACTAGAAAGCAGTAAAGTGTATCCTTAAGTGCTTGAGAAGGACTAAGGATCTTTTACTAGTATATGGAGGTAATAGCCTTAAGGTTGAAGGCTTCACTGACTCAAGTTTTCAGTCTGATGTCGATGATAGCAAGTCGAATTCAGGGTATGTGTACACCTTGAATGGAGGAGCAGTGTGCTGGAAGAGTTCCAAGCAAGATACCACTGCTGACTCGACCACAGAGGCGGAGTATATTGCCGCATTAGATGCAGCAAAGGAGGGAGTCTGGATGAAGAAGTTCATCACAGATTTGGGAGTCGATACAGATAGCGACAAGTCGACTTCCTTATATTGCGACAACTATGGGGTGATTACTCAAATAAGGGAACCCGGGTCTTATCAGAAGTGTTCTGAGGAGGTTCCAGCTTATAAGAGAGATCGTAACCCGAGGAGATGTAGCAGTGGAAAGAGTTCCATCCGAAGATAACATTGCAGATCCACTGACAAAGCCGTTGTCTCATTTTGTCTTTGAGCGTCACAGGGGTCTGATGGGGATCAGACACATAGGTGATTGGCTTTAGGTCAAGTGGGAGATTGCTAGTCATAGGTGCCCAGCAAGCCAATCACGTGAGTGATGGCACGTGTGACTTGATACAGAATCTTTTTTTGCTTATTATATTTTGGCGTATATCACTTTATAACTATTGCATAAATGCATATATATTGTGATGTCCTTGGATTTGTGCAATAGGAATCGGATCGTGATGAGATCACGATAATGAGATCGATTCACCTTTAAACACATATCCTAAATAATCCCGGTCATAGGTTACTCGAGAAGGACATCGTGATAACCGGATAGACTGGTGTGCTGTATACCCGTCCATATGATGGATGCAGCTGGTCTCATAGCTGCTCGTGTAGGGACACTAGGGATACAGTACAGGTGCTCATTGGAGAATGAGTTCACTGATTGATCCGCTTACGGAATGCTGGATGGTTGATGATACCTTATTGTCAGACAACGATTCCGTAGTCCTAGTGGTGTATCTGGTTCTTAGACTTGAGACACCAAGGATGTCCTGTATGAGTGCTCCACTCTTTGATACCAGACTTATAGGTTTGGCTGTTCCCAGATCTAGTACAGCTGGTCATTGGGAGTGGTAGTCGACCTTACGAGGGCTATTGAGTGTCGATAGAAGATCATCCACTCTCGGTATCATGAGAGGAATATCCCATGTGTTTTTGCTCAGACAAATCCCTGGCCAGGGTCATTCGGATTGAGAGAGAAAGAGTTCTCCGGGAGAATCCGATTAGAGCGAGACTCGAGTAGAAACCGTATGGGTCTGACAGCACCATGCTCGATATACGGTCTCTGGGATATTAGATGGATGAGGGACTATAGGTACATGGTAACTGAGGACAGACAGGTCCAATGGATTGGATTCCCTTGTATCGTCTGGGGACTACGGCGTAGTGGCCTAGTACTTCCGTAGTCGATGAGTCGAGTGAATTATTACAGAGATAATAATTCACTGAGTTAGAAGGAGTTCTGACAGGTATGACTCACGGCCAGCTCGATATTGGGCCTAGAGGGTCACACACATATGGTAGGCATTGCGATGAGTAGAGGTTCGGATATGAGATATCCGACGGAGCCCTTGTCTTATTGGATGCAGATCCAATACCCACTAGGGAAAGGACCCATTAGGGTTTTGACACGGGATCTCTATAAATAGGAGGGATTCACAGCCTCATAGGCTAGAGTCTTTGCTTGCCCTTCCTATTCTCCTCTCCCTCTCCACCTCAGAGTAGGCCTGGAGTTTTGAGGAGCGTCGTCGCAACCCTGCTGTGTGGATCACCGCTAGAGAGGAGGACGCTTGACCTCCTTCACCCTCTCCTAAGGATCTGCAAGGAAACAGGGATATACGATCTCCCTAGGTAACACAATCTCTATACGCAGTTTTGTGTTTTTTTACGGATTTTGCGCACCAATCTTCGCACGACGATGAACATCTTTTTGGGAATCGGGGATTTTTGTTTTCTTGTTCTTCCGCTGCGCATATGATGTCGCCCCCTATGATTTCCCAACAATTGAAACGTAGTACAAAGTCCTATGCTAAACATGAAGTCCAGTCTTGTTACGATGAGGTATAATAAACTACCTATCACACCCCTATAAGCTTTTTGATCAAAGTTTTCTCCACTTTCGTCAATGTCTAACTTAGTAAAGGTACTCATAGGAGTATTGATAGCCTTTGAACCATCCATATCAAACCGTTTTAGCAAGTCTATGCAATTTTATTTAACTAGAAAAAATATCATTACAAAGTTGTTTGATTTGTAAGCCTAAAAAAATAGTTAGTTTACCCATTAAGCTCATTTCAAACTCTTGGCTCATACTCTTGGCAAACGATTCACATAGAGATTCATTTGTAGAACCAAAAATAATATCATCAACGTAAATTTGAACAATAAGAAAATTATTTTAAAATTTTTAATAAACAATGTAGTATCGACCTTGCCTTTAGAGAAATTATTTTGGATAAGAATAGAGCTAAGTCTTTCATACCAAACCCTTGGGGCTTATTTTAATCCATAGAGAGCTTTAATCAATTTAAACACGTGATTAGGAAGATTATTATTCTCAAATCTGGGAGGTTGTTTAATATAAACTTCTTCATAAATAAAGTCATTAAGAAAAATATTTTTGACATCCATTTGAAATAACTTAAAATTATTACTACTAGCATAGGCAAGGAGCATTCTTATAGCTTCTAATTGATACCATCTTCTTGTTTGAAACCCTTGGTCGTAGGAGTGAAGGTTTCTTCATAATCGATACCATCTTCTTGTTTGAAACCCTTGGCCATTAATCTAGCCTTGTTTCTAACCATGATACCAAATTCATCTTGCTTGTTTCTAAAGACTCATTTAGTACCAATAATTAAATTGTCATTTGGCCTCGGAACAAGCTTCCATACCTTATTTCTATCAAACTGATTCAACTCTTCTTACATTGCGATAACCCATGAATCATCTTTCAATGCCTCGTCAATACATTTAGGTTCAATTTGAGAAAGAAAAATGGCGTTGGCACAAAAAGTTTTATGAGAAGAATAAGTTTGAACCCCTTTTGATGTGTCTACTATGATTAACTCCTTAAGATGAGCATCTACGTACTTTCATTCCTTGGGTGAGGATGTTTTGGAAGAATATGCATCCAAGTTACTAGTTGAAGGAGAAGGTTCATTTAAATTCAAAGCATCAAAATGAAGATCTTCATCAAACTTATTTTTCCTAAATTCAAAATCTTCATTAAAGATAATATGAATAGATTCTTCTATAACCAAAGTTCTTTTGTTAAAAATATGAAAGGCTTTAGAAATAGAAGAATAGCCAAGAAAAATCTCTTCATCGGATTTTGCATCAAACTTTCCTAAGGCATATTTTTCATTCAAGATAAAACATTTACAACCGAAAACTTTAAAATATGAAACGTTGGATTTTTTGTTGTTCCATAATTCATAAAGAGTTTTGAAAAGTAATGGTCTTACTAGAACCCTATTTATGACATAGCATGCCGTATTAATGGCTTCGACCCAAAAATATTTGGGTAGGCTATATTTGTTCAATATGGTTCTTGTCATTTCTTATAAGTTTCTATTTTTTCTTTCTACTACTCTATTTTGTTGAGGATTTCTCGAAGTCGAGAAATTATAGTTGTATCCATTAAATTCACAAAAAATTTAGAAATCACGGTTTTGAAATTTGCCACCGTGATCACTCCGAATTTATGAAATCATAAAGCCTTTTTCATTTTGAATATTTTTACAAAACTTTAAAAAATACCTAAAGCAATCACTTTTGTGTATCAAAAAGTATGTCCATGTGTATCTACTATAATCGTCTATAATTACAATGTCGTATTTGCTATCTCCTATGCTTGATGTATTAATTTGTCCAAACAAATCCATATTGATCAATTGCAATGGTCTGGAGGTGCTTATTTGATTCTTTGGTTTGAAATTACATTTTATTTGTTTTCCTAGTTGACATGCATCATACACATTGTCTTTAATAAACTTAATGTTAGGAACATCTCTTACAAGTTCTTTAGATGAGATTTGAGAGATTAGTTTCAAGCTAGCATGACCAAATCTTATATGCCAAAGCCAAGCATCATTATTCAAAATCGAAAAATATATTTCATTACAAAGATCATCAATGTCAATAGTATACACATTATTTTATTTTAGGGCAATTATAGAGGAGTTTTTGTGTGGTTGTTCAATAATGCAAGCATTGGATTCAAATTTAATGACATATCATTTATCACATAATTGATTAATGCTCAAGAGATTGTGCTTTAAGCCATCAACCAACAACACATCTTTGATCAACAAGTTGGATTTATTACCTACGGTTCCTTTGCCAATGGATTTACCATTGTTGTTGTCTCCGAAGGTGACATACCCTTCGTCTAGGCTAGTGAGCTAAGAGAATTGAGATGGATCTCCGATCATGTGCCTTGAGCATCCACTATCAATGTACCATCTCTTGCTCCTAGCTTGTGATGGTGAATGTTTCTACAAAAAAGGATGATTTTTAGGTACACATTTGACCTTGGGTACCTCAAAAATTGATCGACTTAACGTATCATTTTGCATGGAGATCTTTACGGTTCCTTTAGGAACCCAAATCAATTTGTGTGGACTACATCTTTTAAATAGACATTGATAAGCAATATGTCCAAATTTGCAACAAAAGTTGTTTCGCGGTGAAACATGTAAAGTTAGGCCTTTAATAAAGATGGTTGGATTCTTATGAGTGTTACTTACAAGAATCATGTTTAAGGATTTGTTACCTATTTCAAATTTTTCTAAGGTTTGATGTAGTTGCAAATTCTCCTTTTTAAGCATTTCTAATTCATCACATTTTGTGCAAGGAGCTAAACTATCATTATGCTTAATTTTTAATCTATCAAAATCACTAACAAGAGAAGCATGCTCTTTTTTTAACAGTTTATATTTTTTACTAACTAATTTACATTCATCAAATAAATCATAAAAAGTACTTAATAATTCATCAAAAGATAAATTTGCATCTAATCAACTGCTTACCTCATCTTTGATAGCCATTAGTGTGTAGTGAGCAACTTTCTCTGTGTTAAATTTGCATCTAATCAACTACTTACCTCATCTTTGATAGCCATTAGTGTGTAGTGAGCAACTTTCTCTGTGTTGGTTGGCTCCTCTTCTTTGGATGCACTTGAGTTGTCCCAAGTTGCTTTAAGTGTCTTCTTCTTCTTTGGTTGCTTCTTCTTTGCTTGCGGACATTCGCTTTTGAAATGTCCCGGCTTTTGGCATTCGTAGCATATAACTTATTCTTTCTTGGGTTTAATTTTATTTTTAGTATTATTTTTAAATTTATTTCTTTTTATGAATTTTTTGAACTTTCTTGTCAAGAGTGCCAAGTTATTATCATAGTTCTCATTACTTGAATTTTCTTTCAAGTGGTCTTCATGAGTTCTTAGTGTTATATCCTTCTTGTTCTTTGGAATGTTGTTCTCAAGCTCTTCATGAGTGTTGCAAGTCATCTCATAGGTCATTAGTGACTTGATAAGTTCTTCGAAAGGAAAGTTATTTAAATCCTTGGCCTCTCGTTACTTTAGGGTCCCAACTCTTTGGAAGGGATCTCAAGATTTTACTAACAAGTTCCAAGTTCAAAAAATATTTGTCAAGAGCTTTTAAACTATTGATGGCATCTGTAAAACGGGTGTACATGTCGACAATAGTTTCTCTTGGCTTTATCCGAAATAATTCATAAGTATAAAAGATTTATCTTCGACTCCTTTACTCTATTAGTGCCTTCGTGAGTGATTTTGATTGTGTATCAAATATTAAAAGCCGTTTCACAAATAGATACTCGATTGAACTCGTTTTTATCTAAAGCACAAAATAAGACATTCATAGTCTTCTTCTCCAACTCATTCCAATCATTCAATGGAATAGAAGACTATTGAAGTCATTTTCCATAAGGTTCCATAACTTAAAATCCATTAAAATTAGAAAGATCCTCGTTCTGGTCTTCCAATATGTGTAATCTGTCCCATTGAATAAGGAAGGACGTGTAATTAAATGACTCTCTTGATTGCCAGCATAAGCCTTCTCTCTTGGGTTTTAAATAAATCGAAAGTAACCGCGCTCTGATACAAATTGTCAGGATCGAGTCGGCACTAAGAGGGGGGGTGTGAATTAGTGTAACAGATTAAAACAATGGTTTAAAATTCTTTATATATTAAAAACGATCTCGAAAGATAACTTGAAACAGTGTTTGATCATAAGGGTAGTGAAAGTCAAGTAAAAAAGATATTAAGCTATTGCAATGTAAGTAAATAGAGATAATAGAAATGCAAACCAGAATTTATAATGGTTCGGTCAGTGTGACCTACATCCACTTCTGATTTCTCCTCCGTCGAGGTCATCGGTGTCCACTAATGGTCTTCCAACCAACCACATCTTTATAGCACTTTCTTCTTTTCACAGGTTTAGGAGATGATCCTTACAAGCCTCACACCTCTCTTGAATGATCTTAACTTTTAGTACTATAGAGTAGTTGACCTAGATTAGGATGCATAATATAATATTTTATAGTAACTTATTAAAGAAATATTTTACTATATGGATGAATCCATCATTTTTGGAATGTCGTATGCTACTATTTTGGATTAATGTTGACATGAATACTAACTATATTCTACCTTCTCATTATTGATTGTACTACCATATATGAAACCAAGGATGAATATTTCTCTTTTATCACTTAGCATATTTATACTTAGTGAGAGACTGGTAAGAAAATAGCCTCTCGAACGGGATCGTAGTAGATAATCCACCGTCATTAGTCCTCTCATTTAAGTGCTCTGTCCTTTCGTCTATCCTCCCTCGGTCCTGATCCATTTGACATGAAGGTGGCATATCTCCTTCTGATCCCCTTCATGCATGAAGCAAAGCAAACGTGGTAGGTACCGATATCATGACCGATTTGTGTTTCACGCGTTGAGCCCGGAATGCTCTGTTTTCTGCTCCAACTCGGTGGGTTGACTTCCGGCAGGAAGCAAGGAAATTAACGGTGGAATACGTGTTGCGTATACGTACATCCGAAGTCCGAAAACCGAGCTCTCAGTGGCATGCAAATGTGCTCTGTGGTGACTCCGAGTAGCCCACACGTCTGTTAGAGAAGGAATGCTGCAGCCCAATATTGCTAGCTTTATCAACGGAATTCACCGCTCTGTACCCATGTGTTTCAATTGATATGCATAAGTTCATTAACTAATAATTCCCATAAAAACATCACAACCTACCTTTTGAGAAATTCGATCGTGCCTTTCTCGAGAAAATTTTAGATATTAATTATTCTCGATTAAAATAGACATAGAATTAATACATCTCAAGTGACCAATCCCATAATACTAGGGCGAAAGATCCAGCAAGATCTGTTCCTATGCATGAAAGCTCGGAACGTTTTCAACCATGCATGGTTTGTTTGACACCATGACCCTGTCCAGGATCTCGAGAAGCTTGTGGGGAACAGTGAGCTGAGGGAAATGGCCATCCGAGTCGATCATCTCCAGCGTTGCCATCCCCTTTATCCTGCTCTGCATGTAACGCCCAACAGAGACGGGTGCCACGAAATCATTGCTGACTTGAATAATGGTGCAAGGAACCTCGACTTTGTCTAGCGTATGCCTCATATCACCCAAAAAGATGGTCTTCGCGAGGGCGAGTGCGATCTCCGACCTCATGCTCTTGAAGCTCCTTCCCAGTTTGTCAACAGAGATGGGATCATCTGCTCCAATGACAAGCACGATGAAGTTCTCGGCCCATGCGTGGAAATTGAACTCGATGTCGGAGAGTACATTGTCAATCTCGGCTCTCTCAAACCCTCCGTAGTAGTCATCCGAATTCAAGTACCTGAGTGGAAAACATAACACCACCCCTTAGGCATTGCACCATTAAAAAAAGACAAGTGCGTAAATGTTTGTAAAACTATATATTGGGCATTATTCTTAATAACATGATTCTCAAATTAAATACTTACTGTTATTATAGTAGGTCCGGAGTTTGAATCATGTATCTGTCAATTTTTTAACTACTCAGTTAAAAATATTTATGCAATATCTTTTATTTATTTGGATTTATATCATACACTCAAATTTCATTTGCATATCAAACTAGTATGACCCTTTTTTCTGAGCTTTTGAATAATATTTATTAAGTCTGTTTAATCCAGTTATTTATTGAGTCAGTTTAATTCAGTTAAAATCAAGTAGAGATTTATTTAATATTTATTTATTATTAGAGTTCAAGTTCTTTTCAGTTATCTATGAAAAATACTATTCTGTCTTTTGACAAACCCTATGAGGCCGATCCCCTCGAAGTGATCATCCCTTTTTCTTCTTCTTTTTTTACGATAAGACTTTAGAGTCTTATCATTTAGTATCAGAGCGACGATAAGACTTTAGGATCTTATCAATTGGTATAAGAGCGACGATAAGACTTTAGGATCTTATCAATTGGTATCAAAGCAGTGATCCTCTGCGTTCTCGCTGTAGTTCGTCGATTAAAAAAAAAAAAAAAATTATGAGAGCGAAGTCGGCAGCCACGAGCGCTGTTCCTTCTCAACCAAAAAGGAACATTTGCTTCCCGGCGCCGACCACCCCTACTTTCCTTCTCCTCCACCGTCGGCACTGCTTCCTGGTTGACAACCACCGCCGCCGCTGCTCCCCTGCCAGCGCCCACCGTTGCCGCTATGCCCCGGCCAGCAACCTTCTCACCTCGCCTCCTCGTTGCCCGCATCTTGCTCAAGCGAGAAGGGCTGCGGCCGCCGTTTCCCAGCTAGCGAACCACCCATCGCCGCTTCTACCGTCGGTGATGCTGCCCTAGCCGCACCACCATCGCTACCTTCCCTTGGTTGTATCTTTGGCCATGCGATCTGTCGGCATCGCTATTTCTGTGGTGCGATAGAAACAGAGCAACCGTCGGTCCCTCTGCTACCGCAGGCGCCGGTTGCCTCTACCGCCACCACTGTTTCTCGGCCACTTCAATGCCACCCCTCTCCTTTGTTGCCGAGCCACCACCGCTGCTAGCCACCGTGCGACGATCGCCGCACGCCTCCTAGCAGCTGATCCTCCTTGCTCTGCATCCGTAGTGCCAGAAACAAGGCAACTCATCGGTTGCCCTTGTTCCCAACCGTGACACCGCCGATTCCCCCTTCTCCACTGCTGCCGCTGCTTATCGGCCGCACGATCACCGCCGCACTGTCGTTGCCAGCATCGCCAGCAGCTTCGGCTGTGGTGTGATAGAAACAGAGCACCTTGTTTCCCATCTCCAGCATCGTAACTTCCCGGCCAGCGACAACGCTCGTTGCCTTTTTCTCCACCGCCGTCGTTGCTTCCTGATCGCTAGATCACCGCCACCCCCTCCCAGCCGCAACCCTCGTCGTGCCCCCCCCCCCCCTTGGGTCCTAGCCGCAGCCGCCGGTTGCCGCAGCCCCTCATTGCAACAGTTGCAGAAATAGAGCCATGACCCTCGCTGCCTCCTTCTCCACTGCCGTCGCTGGGCTCCGACCAGCAACCACCGCTGCTGCTAGCCACCTAGCCTTCAACCTGCACGCAGCCTCCCAGCCCTCAACCAACAACCTCCCCTCCTCGTTGCGCCGTAACCGCTACAACCAAATCTTCTCCCATCCGAAGCCCATCTAGTCGAAAGGGGCCCCTGCTTCCCCTGCTTTCGGCAAGCCCCACCGTCGCCGCTGCTCCCCGGCCAGCAGTCTTCCCTCCTTGCTGCTCCACCCTGCTCGAGCGAGAAGGACCGCAACTGCTGCTTCCCGGCCAGCGGACCTGTTGAATCTCGTATTTTGATGATGAAACTACTTGATATATGTTTATGATTTAATCTGCGTTTTGAGTGACGCAGGATGCTTCGATCAGGATGAGACAATTAAAGCAGGAAAATCATGTTGTGCCGAAGGAACATGTCAGAAGATTGGACGTCGGGCCGGTGGATCGATCGGCGTATCGACAGAAGGCTTCGGGCCGTGGACTCGGGCATCGGGCCAAGAAGAGCGGGTATTGTGCCAAGGATATCGGAGTTGCGGAGTCAACTGGCCGATTGGGCAATAGGCTGCACGAGAGGATGATGCGCCGAAGAATCAGACGAAGCGTCGAGGGACCAATGACATGTCGGACAACTTGGTTAATTACTTAGGATTAATTGTCTCGATTGAAGTTTTGTTTTGTTGTGCAGGATTAACTATGATAACAATGAAGACATAAAGCGAAACAAAGTGTCGGAGTCAAGCGCGAAGGATTTGTTGCGAGTTCGACGGAAGTCCGAAGGTTCGTCGGGAATGCTACCGGAACTAGCCGAGAATGAGTTGGGAGCTTGCCGAAGGGTTTTTCGGAAGCTCGCCGGAAGGTTCGTTGGAAGTTCACGGAGCTCGCCGAGAAAGATCGGAGCTTGCCGACGAAGCTCGTTGGAACTCGCTAAGATCAAATCGTGAAGTCTAGGAGCTTGCCGGGAGTCCGCAGAATGGTTTCCGAGAGTTCATCGGAAGACCGCCGGAAGTTTGCCGGAAGCTCGCTAGAAGAAGTCTTGACTTGCGGACTTTGTAATAGCTTAGAAAATATCTTTAAATTCATAGTTAGCACGTTAATTAGGGTTAGGATTAGGTGTTAATCCTATAACCCAAGTAGGGGCCAATTAGGCCCAAGTTCGGACTGGTTTGGACCAAGTTTGGAGCCAAACCAAGTGAGCTGGAATAGTGAAAGAGGTGCCACCGCCAGGGTTGGAGGTAGCACCGCCCAGGCTATGTCTTCCAGCAAAGACTGGGCGGTGCAACCGCCCCAGCCAAGAGGTGCAACCGCCCAGGATATGTCTCCCAGCGAGACTGGGCGGTGCAACCGCCCCAGCCAAGAGGTGCAACCGCCCAGGGCTCAGTCTCCAAGCGAGACTGGGCGGTGCAACCTCCTCTGTCAAGAGGTAGCACCGCCAGAGCTCAAGTTTCGAGCTCTGCCAAGAGGTGCAACCACCGAGCTCGGTCTTCGAGCTCTGGTAGAGAGGTGCAACCTCTTTGGACAGGAGATGCATCGCCTGAGCTCGGTCTTCGAGCTCTGGCAGAGAGGTGCAACCACCTCTGGCAGAGAGGTGCAACCACCTCTGGCAGAGAGGTGCATCAGCCTGAGCTCAGTTTCGAGCTCTGCCAGGTGATGCAACCACCGAGCTCAAGTTTCGAGCTCTGCCAGGCGGTGCAACCACCGAGCTCAGTCTTCGAGCTCTGGCAGAGTGGTGCAATCGCCTGAGCTCAGTCTTCGAGCTCTGCTAGGCGGTGCCACCTCTCCAATCAAGAGGTGCAACCGCCTGATCCCAGAATTCTGGGATTTGATCGATTTGATCGTTTTGAGCTCCAAATTTGAATTGGGTTGGGGCCTATAAATACCCCACCCATTCAGCACTGAAAAGTAATAGATCCACACCGAATTCTGTTAGGATCGAGAGCACTAAGAGGGGGGGGGGGGGTGAATTAGTGCAGCGGAAATCTTATAATAAATTAAAAACCAAAAGCTGCGTTCGTTCAAAAACTATTATGATGCAAAAGCAAATTCTCAGTTTGTATCTAAGTGCAGTTTGCGTCTAAGCGCAGATTGCGTCTAAGCGCAGTTTTGCGTCTAAGCGCAGATTGCGTCTAAGCGCAGTTTTGCGTCTAAGCGCAGTTTTGCGTCTAAACTCAGATTTACGTCTAAATGCAGATTTACGTCTAAACGCAGATTTACGTCTAAACGCAGTTTTACGTCTAAACGTAGTTTTACGTCTAAACGCAGATTTACATCTAAACGCAGTTTTACGTCTAAACGCAGTTTTACGTCTAAACGCAGTTTTACGTCTAAACGCAGATTTACGTCTAAACTTTGAAACTCGTTTGTATACTCGCAGAAGGCAGTATGCAGTTCAAACCAAGACGTAAACGTGAACTGAAATCTGATGATTGAGCGAAGAAAGCCGATTTACGTCTGAATGCAGTTTTACGTCTAAATGTTGAAACTCGTTCGTAAAATCATAGAGGACAGATTGCAGTTATTAATAGGATTAAAATGTAAGCGTAAACTGCAAGGAAGCTCGTTCGTAAAAGCACGGAAAATAGTTCTGCAGAATCAAACGTAAACGTAAACTATAATGTATGAAAATACGAGTTTACGTCTGAATGCAGATTTGGAAGAACAGTACTTAGAACTTGTTCGTGAAAGCGCAGAGAGCAGTAGTGATGAGGGAGGTTTGCAGTAATGATAAAGTGCTCGAAAATAAACGCAAACCAGAGATTTAGAGTGGTTCGGTCAGCCTTGACCTACTCCACTTTTGGCTTCCTCCTCCGATGAGGTTGCCGACGTCAACTAGGTGCCTTCCTTCAATGGGCGAAGGCCAAACTTCCCTCTTACAGTTTCTCTCCTTTTGACAGGCTTAGGAGACAACCTTTACAGATGTTTTCTCTCCTTTCTTTTCAACTCAAACTTGAAGAACAGAAGGAGGAGGAAAACTAGCAGTTTTGAGCTCTAAGAACCACTGAAAAGATCAAGATTTCGGGTCAGTTCTTGCTCAATTCAGTGCTGAATGGGTGGGGTATTTATAGGCCCCAACCCAATTCAAAATTCGAGCTCAAAACAATCAAATCGATCAAATCCCAGAATTCTGGGATCAGGCGGTTGCACCTCTCGACTGGAGAGGTGGCACCGCCTGGCAGAGCTCGAAGACTGAGCTCTGCCGATTGCTTCTCTCTGCCAGAGCTCGAAGACTGAGCTCGATGGTTGCATCACCTGGCAGAGCTCGAAGACTGAGCTTGGTGATTGCATCACCTTGCAGAGCTCAAAACAGAGCTCGGTGGTTGCATCACCTGGCAGAGCTCCAAGCTGAGCTCAGGCTGATCCACCTCTCTGCCAGAGCTCGAAGACTGAGCTTGGTGAATGCATCACCTGGCAGAGCTCGAGACTGAGCTCAGGCTGATGCACCTCCTGGCTGGGGCGGTTGCACCTCCTGGTGCAATCAGGGTCCGAATGGTTTACTCCATTCGACCCACTTTGAATCTTTTCAGGGGCCCAATTGCCCCAAGATTAAGCTAATGGGATCACCTCCCATTTTCATGCTTAATCATCGTGCTAACTACGATTATCTCTAAGACAACTTCTGCAGCTTGCTCCGATGCGTCAATCGCTTCTTCCGGCGAGTTTCCGGCCAACTTCCGTCGATCAACCGATAACCCTCGGTGATCCTTCTGCGGACATCCGGCATACTCCTGGACTTTGCGACGATCCACTTGGCGAGTTCCGACGAGCTTCGCTTGGCAAGCTTCTGGACTTCTCGGATCTGTTCTCTCTGAACCTCCGACGACCGTCCGAACTTCCGTCGAACTCTCGAACTCCCAACGTGATCATGATCTTGACTCCGGCGCAACTCCTGCTGCTTGTCTTACTCTCATCGTAGTTAATCCTGCACAACAAATCAAAACTTCGATCGAGACAAATAATCCTAAGCAATTAACCAAGTTGTCCGACATGTCATTGGTCCCTCGACGCTTCGTCCGATTCTTCGGCGCATCGTCCTCTCGTGCAGCCTATTGCCCAATCGGCCAGTTGACTCCGCAACTCCGATATCCTTGGCACAATACCCGCTCTTCTTGGCCCGATGCCCGAGTCCACGGCCCGAAGCCTTCTGTCGATACGTCGACCGATCCACCGGCCCGACGTCCAATCTTCTGACATGATCCTTCGGCACAACATGATTTTCCTGCTTTAATTGTCTCATCCTGATCGAAGCATCCTGCGTCACTCAAAACGCAGATTAAATCATAAACATATATCAAGTAGTTTCATCATCAAAATACGAGATTCAACAATCTCCCCCTTTTTGATGATGACAACTACTTGATGACGGAGTTAAACTTAACTCCCGGAGTTTAAACAAACTCCCCCTATCAATATGCCATATTGATAGAACCTTGAATTCAAATTGAATTCAAGTCATTGCAATATTCATCATGAATACTTGCAATACGTCAACATGAACTTATGCATAAACTTATGCATCACATGTCATGTCATCAACATACTTCTCCCCCTTTGTCATCAACAAAAAGGAGAAGTACTACAATCAAGTGTGTGTGATATTGGTTCAACTCATTGCATGAAAATCATAATATCAAGTTTTATCATCATGCAAGTTTGCTAATATCAAATACCAACATGAAAAATTACGATGTAAGCTTTTGATATCATAATGCAAACATTTCAAGTGTTTATCAATTATACCATTTCATCACATGGTAGGATATCAACGTGTAAAATTACGATACAAGTTCTTGATATCTTAACGCATGATGAAAACATGGCATAATACAAGTTTGGCAATCATAGCATCAATTCATATATCTCTTAATGATGCAAGCATTGCAAATATGGCAATCATATTAATTCATATATCTCTTGATGATGCAAGCCTAGCATCAGTGTTCATAGCATCAATTCATATATTTCTCCCCCTTTGTCATCAACAAAACGGAGAACGATATAAGCAAATTTTTAAGCATAAGTGCTTGTTGTTATGTATGTGAAATAAATCCTTGCAAGTAAAAACACTTTCATCCATATTCATCAAATCCATTTCTCAAAAAATATTTTTCACATGATGTGTGTATGAGAGATGTATTTGCTAGTTAATTACATATGTCAGAAATCAATGATATGAACTAGACTTGATATGACATATGCTTGTTAAGTTTGGAAGAGAGTGAACTTGATATGTTAGACTCAAGAGAATCCGAAAATGAAATTTGAGTCTTTCTTCCATTCGAACAAGGTTTTGCTATAGATATTCAATTACAATCATGAAGGTAAAGCATGCTTGTTATCATGGAAGTTTTGTATTCAAGCACATAATTTTCAACATGTAATTGTGTAAAATCATTATGCCAGTCAAGTGATTCAATCATTCAATCAAGAAGGTTTGAAAAATAATTTTAACACGTTCAATCATTAAGACGTATTTTTGCCATTGTTTTTCAAATACAATCATAAAGATAAGACATACTCATCATCATGATAGTATGATAGCAGGTTTACCATATGCAAGCTAGCAAAAAATTTGTACATTTTAAGGCCCGCAAGCTAGCAATTTTGAGATGTTCAAGAAAGCAACTCTTGCTTCTTGATATATGCAAATTTGTCAAGTTTTGCTAGATGTGCAGGTTAGCATTTTTGCCTCTTGAGATAGGCAAGCTAGCAATCAAGTTTTTTTCATCTTCTTGACTTGTACAAGCTAGCTATCTCCCCCTTTGTCATTGTCAACAAGGGAAAAACCCTTTACATCAATTTCTAAATCATGACAAAGGTAAGTAATCATTCTTATTTGTGCATCATTATAGTTTCAATGCACAAATTCATTAACATTACATTTCAAAAAATTTATGCATGATACTGAAAAATCAATCATCATCATGAGCATATCAAACATGATATTCAAGCATTCATGATATATCATTTTGGCAGCATGATCATAGATATTCAAATGATGGTATCTAGAATTCATTACATCCTATTATGCATGATCATTAACTCCTCATTTGTATTTCATGCATTATTTCATTTCATCTCATAAGGAATATCAAGAAGAGTTATTGGATGATGAGATAAATATTTTATGAATACACAGAATATCATAAGTGTTTCATGTATTCATATTATCACATGAAGCATATTATCATTTTTAAGATTCATAACATGAATAACGTTATTACTATTTCATCAAAATTAGTTTCGAGATTCACATAATATCATGAAATCATTAATCTCGATAAAATGGGAAAAACATTTTCTTTTTAAGTGATTCTTTTAACACATCATAAAAAAGAAAAACTCATTCATAATTCAAGTGATTTACAAGATATCATAAATGAATTTATCACTTGTATTTCACCAAAATCGAGAACTCTAGAGTTAGAAAATGATTGAAGCATTTAATCTGATTGAAGAATGATTCATATTTAAAGTGTAGCATTTGTCAAATCTGAAATCATCAAGTATAACTTTAATATTTTCATTGCAACATTAAGCAAGGTCTCATTGAACATAATTTTGAATGATTCTTATAGATGCCTAAAACCTCTTTAGTTTTAATCTATGATTGACTTTATAATAGCATGCTCAAATCTTTATTTTTATGTCAAAACCATACATTATATTTCATAAACAAAGACAATGAAAAATATCAAGCCTTCCAGACAAAAGCCATGTATCGTCATTGAAAAGCAATATGAAAATCATCAAAATATACATTCTTGCTTCTCAAGCACATAAATAAGATTAATCTCACTAGGTGTAAAATCATTAGATTTCTATCTTGCATTAACATAAGACATGCAATTTTCATTATCATTTTCAAGATTACAAGCATGATCATATTTTTGCATTTTCATTGTTAAATTATTAAAAATATAATTTTCAACAAAATTTAAAGAAAAAGAAAAGTGCATCATGAAAAGCATCATGTAATTTCGAAGTAAATTAGGGGGATTTCGATTACCTCATCATTGTAGGCTGTTAAGGCGTAGTTTGCCGCCTTGCTTTTGTTGACTTTCTCTTCTTCGGAGGAGCTCGATTCATCCCAATTTTTGTTCTTCTTCTTGCGTTTAAAGCAAGTAGTTCCATTCTTTTTGCTTTTTAATTTTCGTTTCATTTTAAGTTCACCATCACTTGAGCTTATGCTCGAGTGGTCTTCAAATGTTCTATGTCCCAAATCCTTCCTGTTCTTTGGAAGGTTGGTTTGTTCATCATTGTCCTCATCACTTGAGTCATCGCTCAAGTGGCATTCATTTGTCCAGAGTTCCAAATCCTTCCTGTTCTTTGGAAGGTGGTTCTCAAGTTCTTCACGTGCATTGCACGTCATTTCATATGTGATCAATGAACCAATTAGTTCTTCAAGTGGAAAATGGTTCAAGTTTTTCGATTCTTGAATAGCAGTTACTTTTGAATCCCAAGTTTTAGAAAGTGAGCGCAAAACTTTGTTAACGAGTTCAAAATCCGAAAAGCTTTTACCAAGTGATTTCAAACCATTGACGACATCCGTAAATCGGGTGTACATGTCAACAATGGTTTCGCTTGGTTTCATATGAAAAAGCTCGAAATCAAGCAGTAAAATATTAACTTTCGAGTCTTTGACTCTACTAGTTCCCTCGTGCGTGATTTCAAGAGTGCGCCAAATATCGAAAGCCGTTTCACACGTAGAAATCCGATTGAACTCATTTTTGTCCAATGCGCAAAATAAGGCATTCATAGCCTTTGCGTTTAAAGAAAAATTCTTCTTCTCCAAAACCGACCATTCGTTCATCGGTTTGGAGGGAAGTTGAAAACCGTTTTCAATGATATTCCATAAATCCAGATTTAGAGAAATTAAGAAAACTCTCATTCGAGTTTTCCAATAAGTGTAGTCCAATCCGTTAAAGAACGGTGGACGAAAGACCGAACAGCCCTCTTGAAAAGTCATTTCTCTCGGGTGTAAATCCGAAATGAGAAATACCCCGCTCTGATACCAATTGTTAGGATCGAGAGCACTAAGAGGGGGGGGGGTGAATTAGTGCAGCGGAAATCTTATAATAAATTAAAAACCAAAAGCTGCGTTCGTTCAAAAACTATTATGATGCAAAAGCAAATTCTCAGTTTGTATCTAAGTGCAGTTTGCGTCTAAGCGCAGATTGCGTCTAAGCGCAGTTTTGCGTCTAAGCGCAGATTGCGTCTAAGCGCAGATTGCGTCTAAGCGCAGTTTTGCGTCTAAGCGCAGTTTTGCGTCTAAACTCAGATTTACGTCTAAATGCAGATTTACGTCTAAACGCAGATTTACGTCTAAACGCAGTTTTACGTCTAAACGTAGTTTTACGTCTAAACGCAGATTTACGTCTAAACGCAGTTTTACGTCTAAACGCAGTTTTACGTCTAAACGCAGTTTTACGTCTAAACGCAGTTTTACGTCTAAACGCAGTTTTACGTCTAAACGCAGATTTACGTCTAAACTTTGAAACTCGTTTGTATACTCGCAGAAGGCAGTATGCAGTTCAAACCAAGACGTAAACGTGAACTGAAATCTGATGATTGAGCGAAGAAAGCCGATTTACGTCTGAATGCAGTTTTACGTCTAAATGTTGAAACTCGTTCGTAAAATCGTAGAGGACAGATTGCAGTTATTAATAGGATTAAAATGTAAGCGTAAACTGCAAGGAAGCTCGTTCGTAAAAGCACGGAAAACAGTTCTGCAGAATCAAACGTAAACGTAAACTGTAATGTATGAAAATACGAGTTTACGTCTGAATGCAGATTTGGAAGAACAGTACTTAGAACTTGTTCGTGAAAGCGCAGAGAGCAGTAGTGATGAGGGAGGTTTGCAGTAATGATAAAGTGCTCGAAAATAAACGCAAACCAGAGATTTAGAGTGGTTCGGTCAGCCTTGACCTACTCCACTTTTGGCTTCCTCCTCCGATGAGGTTGCCGACGTCAACTAGGTGCCTTCCTTCAATGGGCGAAGGCCAAACTTCCCTCTTACAGTTTCTCTCCTTTTGACAGGCTTAGGAGACAACCTTTACAGATGTTTTCTCTCCTTTCTTTTCAACTCAAACTTGAAGAACAGAAGGAGGAGGAAAACTAGCAGTTTTGAGCTCTAAGAACCACTGAAAAGATCAAGATTTCGGGTCAGTTCTTGCTCAATTCAGTGCTGAATGGGTGGGGTATTTATAGGCCCCAACCCAATTCAAAATTCGAGCTCAAAACAATCAAATCGATCAAATCCCAGAATTCTGGGATCAGGCGGTTGCACCTCTCGACTGGAGAGGTGGCACCGCCTGGCAGAGCTCGAAGACTGAGCTCTGCCGATTGCTTCTCTCTGCCAGAGCTCGAAGACTGAGCTCGATGGTTGCATCACCTGGCAGAGCTCGAAGACTGAGCTTGGTGATTGCATCACCTGGCAGAGCTCGAAACAGAGCTCGGTGGTTGCATCACCTGGCAGAGCTCCAAGCTGAGCTCAGGCTGATCCACCTCTCTGCCAGAGCTCGAAGACTGAGCTTGGTGAATGCATCACCTGGCAGAGCTCGAGACTGAGCTCAGGCTGATGCACCTCCTGGCTGGGGCGGTTGCACCTCCTGGTGCAATCAGGGTCCGAATGGTTTACTTCATTCGACCCACTTTGAATCTTTTCAGGGGCCCAATTGCCCCAAGATTAAGCTAATGGGATCACCTCCCATTTTCATGCTTAATCATCGTGCTAACTACGATTATCTCTAAGACAACTTCTGCAGCTTGCTCCGATGCGTCAATCGCTTCTTCCGGCGAGTTTCCGGCCAACTTCCGTCGATCAACCGATAACCCTCGGTGATCCTTCTGCGGACATCCGGCATACTCCTGGACTTTGCGACGATCCACTTGGCGAGTTCCGACGAGCTTCGCTTGGCAAGCTTCTGGACTTCTCGGATCTGTTCTCTCTGAACCTCCGACGACCGTCCGAACTTCCGTCGAACTCTCGAACTCCCAACGTGATCATGATCTTGACTCCGGCGCAACTCCTGCTGCTTGTCTTACTCTCATCGTAGTTAATCCTGCACAACAAATCAAAACTTCGATCGAGACAAATAATCCTAAGCAATTAACCAAGTTGTCCGACATGTCATTGGTCCCTCGACGCTTCGTCCGATTCTTCGGCGCATCGTCCTCTCGTGCAGCCTATTGCCCAATCGGCCAGTTGACTCCGCAACTCCGATATCCTTGGCACAATACCCGCTCTTCTTGGCCCGATGCCCGAGTCCACGGCCCGAAGCCTTCTGTCGATACGTCGACCGATCCACCGGCCCGACGTCCAATCTTCTGACATGATCCTTCGGCACAACATGATTTTCCTGCTTTAATTGTCTCATCCTGATCGAAGCATCCTGCGTCACTCAAAACGCAGATTAAATCATAAACATATATCAAGTAGTTTCATCATCAAAATACGAGATTCAACAAATTCTTGATCTTTTCAGTGATTCTAAGAGCTCAAATTTGTGTAAAGTCCTAAAGTTCTCCTCCTTCTGTTCTTCAAGTCGTGAGTTGTAAAGAGAGGAGAGAAAGGATCTGTAAAGGTTGTCTCCTGAGCCTGTCAAAAGGAGAGAAACTGTAAAAGGGCAATTAGCCTTCGCCCATTGAAGGAAGGCAGCTAGTTGACGTCGGTGACCTCGTCGGAGGAGGAAGCCAAAAGTGGAGTAGGTCAAGACTGACCGAACCACTCTAAATCTCTGGTTTGCTTTTACCTTGAGCACTTTATCATTACTGCAAACCTCCTACATTGCTACTGCCCTCTGCGCCTTTACGAACGAGTTTCTAAGCTCTGATCTTTCAGAATCTGCATTCAAACGTAAA